>NW_026057578.1:35520791-35820791 GCF_023721935.1 Panthera uncia | reverse complement strand
ATTATGCCATTGGTATTGCCTACTTTTAACTCTGTCTATATGTTAGGCATTATCCTAAGTGTTTTTTATTAATCAGTCAATAAATTGTTATACAAATACTTTGAGGTAGACATTATTATTATCATATCCTAATTTATAGATGAGGGAACTAAGGCACAGAGGCATTAAGTAACCACCACAACTTCATGGTCCAAAAAAGTGGAGGTTGAATTTGAACCCATCTTGTCTGGCTCTAAATTGTACTGTATCTCAAGATATGTGATTCATACTATCTTTCCCCCATCTTGGCTACTGGACAACTTCCCTACTTCACTGGATTTGGCCACTAGCCACATGAAGCTATTGAGATTTAAATTAATTAAAAATGTAATAGCATTAAAGATGTAGTCCCTTAGTCACACCAGCCATACTTGAAGTGTCCACGAATTTCAAGTAGCTAGTGTCTGCTGACAGGGCAGTGCAGGGATTATCTCCATCATCAGAGAAAGCTCTATGGGACAGCACTGCTCTAGAATATTCTGCCCTCAGAGAATTCCCCTGCAGTCACAAGGAGAAGTAAACCTGAGAGGATACAATGAGGATCAGGATAGGATGTGCCATCGTGTGGCCATGTACCAGCTCTGAGGGCAAATGGCATCTTGAGTCCTTGGGGCCTTGAAAATAAATACGAGCTTATGGGGGCCACTGAATTGCCACAGATTGTTTCTCAAATGACTATCATTCAGGTGTGTTGTTTTGTAAAAATGCATGATTTATGAAAGTACAAAAATAACCAGTTTTCCTGAACTTATGCAATTCAATGTCGTAAGAGCTCTATGCCCTGGCCCCAGTTTTCGCAATTGAAAACTCATATACGCCCAAGGTAGAGGAGTACATATTTTCTGAATAGGACAAAGTGTTATATAATGGGCAGGGGAGGCAGAACATAGAAAAGACCAGTGAGAAACCTTCTCCAGGTAAGAAGTGGGAGGAGCTTGAGGGCAGGACCAAAAGGGACTTTCAGAACATCTGACATGTAGAACTAAAGACATGACCAACCCTCCTGGTTTCTCTGAATTTCACTTTGAATTTGATGTTTAAATAATTCCAAACAGCTGAGGAAATTTCAGCTATGCTATATAAATATGCTGGGTTTTTTTTCACTTGTCTGCTTTACACCCCTTTATTTAAATCTTTTGGTCGACTCTGCAAATTTGATTAGGGTTTTCTGAAAGTCTACTTGGCACTGAAAGTTGATAACAACAGTTGAAACTCAGAAGGTTGCCTTTCTTTGCATGTCTATTTGCAATTCCCACCAATACCCTGAGAGCAAGCACCAGCTAGCCAGTGGCTTCTTCTGCAGTGAGAGAGAGCCCTTGAGGTCATCCTTGAAGAGGATACTTTTGGTGTCTCAAAAATCAATCCTTCATGTTTTGAAAAATAAAAAATCAGTACAAAGGGCATGTGGTAGTATATGGATTGACTTCAATGTCACCCTCTTTTATTACAAAGTCTGCTAAAAAGTGCCCTATTTTTTTTATGGTTTGCAAAACATGATGAGCTTCCAAAAACTAAACCTCAACCCACTAATGGTAGATAGTTTAATAATCTGATATATTCCTTTACTGTAATTCAGCCTCTTGCCTTTCCTCTTAGGAGAATATAATTAGACCTGAACTCAGACGGCAAGAATGTAAAATCTCTTTAGAAAAAAGAATGCAATCTGCGCAGGAAGATGTATTCCTAATTTTAGGACACGGCTCAAATACACTTGAACGGGTTTAGAAAGTCTTTGTGGTTAGATGCTCCACCTTTCCCATCAGGATGGTCATTTAATGCCAGTCATATTTTCACTTAATACTATAAGCCCCATACATCCAGACACATCTACAATCTCAGTTTTATCAGCAAAACTTGAAAGGAATATGATCAGTGGCAAAGATTAAGGGGCTTTACAACAGAGGAAGGCATGTTCCATGTTAATTGCTAATCGGTTTCAGCCAATATGGCACCGTGACAAGGCAGCGGACCTTATCTAACAAGAAGAGGATAGGCCTACTTTTCTGGGGTACAATATGTCTAAATGGAAGAATCACCCAACAACCCCAGGTGACTAATTTCTCTATAAATATATTATTGACATAATAGAGGCCTTTTTAATGGGATTATAACTATCCAGACAGCTGCTCTGCTAGTCGAGAACATGGTTGACAAAAAGATTTAAAGGAAAGAATAGAGGAAAACAGCAAACCTCCAGCCAGGCACACTTAAATGACCTCATTGCTTCAAAATAATAGGATCACACTGCAAATATGAAAGGAAAAGCCAATACACTTAAAGCAATCGCTTTTTGCATGCTCTTTATCATTTCTCTCCCACTGCTTGAATGAGAAGCCCCTGCTTCCCTTGTGCCAGAAGCAGGCCTTCCAAAGCAATGGCCACATTGTCTGGTAGAGTGTTCTTTAAAGGAATTATGTCTGGATTTAAAAGGTCTCTAAAGTGGATACATTCTTTGCTTCTACAGCCAGGCTAACTCTTACAATTTATATGAAATTCTTTCCAAGTTTTACTCAAAAAAAAAAAATCTCTCAGATGCCCACTCTTCCAAAAAAATTTTTAAAAAGCATATAAAGAACTAATCGAGGAAAAGGCAAATTATCTTAAAAATCACTTCCACAATTAAATCTCACTTGGATTTTAAAATAAGGGCATTAAATAAATGGTATTATCACTTTATTGTTGCACATTAAGAAAAAAGATGAGAAACAGATTTTATGATATTGTCTACTTTCTTCTAAAGTTCATAGAAAAGAAAACCTTTAGATAAGACTTGATAGAACACAGAGCCAAATCCATGACTTACATTTCCTTAGATTTATCCAGTGTCTAGTTACTTACACATATGAAGAATTTATACATTCATTCATTGGATAACTAAAAATTCAGTGGAGAATGAAACAAAGTACATTCCTGCCCTTTAAAGCTTTTATTCTAGGGGCAGGGTCGGGGGGTGGTGCTTAGATCAGAAGCCCATGGAGCAGAGCCTGAGATGGGGATTCTTGTTCACGTGCTTTATAAGGGAGGACTGTCAGTTGAAACCTGTAGGAGTGAAGGACATAGCACAGAGCAGAGGAAGGAGATGAGGAAGGATATGGTTTCAGGTAATGCCACAAACAACTCTGGATGTGAGAGGAACCTTCTCACTAAACCACCAATGTTTTCTATTCCAACAAAGTTAGTTCTAAAGGGATAGAGCAAGCAAACTTTAAAATCCCAAAAGTTTAACAAAATAGCAGAGGTTTGATTTTTTTTTCTTTGCTTACATAATTTTCAGTTCAAGTTTTCTTGTTCAGGTAGCTTGTCTTCAAACCGATCCAAGGACCTACATTCTATCTTGTTGCTTCACTGTCTTCCAATACATGGCTTCCATGGTGGAAAGAACAGATATGGAAAGGTCACAGAAGGTGCCCCTGGGAGATTTCGAGGGCCTAGAAGCAGCACACATTGTTTCCACCCACTTTCTATTGTCCAGAACTCAGTTAATGGCCAAACCTAATTGCAAGGGAGGCTGGAGGATGTCATTTAGTTATGTGCCAGGAAGAAGTAAAAGCACATTTGGGAAACATCTAGGCAGTCTCTAGTCTGACTCTGTGCTCAAAGAAGTAGATAAGGACACACATGCAAATACCAACACAGTAGAGAAGGCTTTCAGCTTCTGTGACTATTCAGCTGCACCTGTAAAAGGGAATCTATTGCTCACAGGCAGCCCATTGGCCAGGGAGTGAGAGAGAAGGCAGAGGAATGGGACTGGGGAGGCAGAAGGAACCTACTGTATCTACACAGAGCTGGTCCTTTTAATTCCCATTTCTTTCAGCTGAGACAGCACACCTTCCAGCCCTCTGGATAATCTGCTAGTGTAAGGCAGTAGTACCTACATTAGGCTAAGAACTTCAGCCATGGGTACCTGACATTGATAAGTCCCAAACTTTGGCATACGACTTGATGACTCACTTTGCCACAGTTTCCCCATCTGCCAAGTGATGTACCTAGACATCATGCTGGAATTCTTTAAAGGGAACAGGTAAGGAAACACTCTCAGATAATTTAAGAGATGTGGCCAAAATCACAATAACAAATTAGTGACATAAGTAAAAGTGCAACTTGGATGTTTCAAGTCCTAACTTGGGACAGTTCAGTATACTGCAATACCTCTCGTATCAAATGTGAAAGCTTGTTGAAGAGTATAAATCACTGCCTATGTGTAAGGTGAAATTGTTCTTGTTGCACACATGCGGGTAATACGTTTCAGGAGGAAATTTGGGGGTCCGTGAAGGAAAATTCCCCAATCAGCCTAAAAGTCTAATGATTTTTAAGGCACTAGCAGCTCCCAGGACATCATGATAAAGCCATTAGCTTATTCACCAGAGGTGCTGGTTTCCTACTGAGAAAACAAACATCTCTTCCAAAAGGAAGGTTTGCAGGCTGGAGCAACCAAATGATAAGAAGTAGGATGATAATAAAAGTAGAATGAACTAGGAAATTTTGCTTAAAAGCCCTGAGATAGGTTGGCCCTATAGTTTTCACTCTAGCTAAACATTAGCATCACATGGAGGACTTTTATAAAAACACTGATGTCTGAGCCCCACTCCAGATAAAGTAAATCAGAATTTTAGGGGGTAGGGCTCAGGCATTAGTATTTTTTCAGGTTTCCTAAGCAATTCCATTGTGCAGCCAAATTTGAGAAACACTCATCTTCATATCTGGATCTTCATAACATCCTTTTGGAGAGTGAGGACCCCTTGAAAGGACATGGGGGGCAGAAGCAGGAAAAATCTCCCATCTGAGACAGGAGAAGAGCAGCTGGATACTGATGGGAACAGACACATGAAACCCCCATGAAAAGCAGGACAAGGCTTTGCCTCCATGTGCTTCCGCCTGCCATGTCCCACCTGATGGGGTCTTTCCTAGAACTATCCCAGGCCTATGGTTGATGTCAAGGACACTACTGATGACAGTGAATGGGAGATAAAGTCACAAGGTAAGCATAGCCCCCACTTCCTGAACACTTACTACTTTTTAAGTCCATTGGGCAAAGGGCTTTACATACATCACCTCATTTAACCCTTATGATCACACTGTGAAGCAGATATTGTGACACTCAATTTACAGAAGGGAAGGGCAATGCTAAAAACAATACATTAATCTGCTTCGAACAATCCAGCTAATAAGTAGTAGAGCCTGGTTTTAAATCTAGACTACCCACTTGCAGTTAACCAAAAATAGTAGCTACATGTAGAAGCCTACTCATTGTCTTGACCCCAGTCACCC
Source organism: Panthera uncia (assembly GCF_023721935.1). NCBI lineage: Eukaryota > Metazoa > Chordata > Mammalia > Carnivora > Felidae > Panthera > Panthera uncia. The sequence goes on along the minus strand of NW_026057578.1, from coordinate 35,815,484 downwards.
TTTAGAGTTGGGATTCTATAAAGCACAGAGAGTAAAAAGTTTGAGACTTGTTTTAAATAAAACTTCCTGGGATTGTAAAGGCCAAAAACTATAAAAATGCAGAACATCAGAAAACCAAAAGTAAAGTTATAATAATCTTTAAAAAGCCAATTGCAATAATTCTTCTGGTCTATGCATACCCAAAGCAATCAGCCCTTTTAGAAATCTATATAAGATATGGAATAAGGATATAGTATAGTGCCCTAGGAATTTTGCTGGTTTTTTTTTTCTTTCTTTCAAGAAGACAGTGGAAACCATAGGCCCAGAGTCAACCTTGGCAAAAAAATACATACACAGCTTCCAGCTTAGGAAATTTAAGCTCCATAAAGGAAGACAGGATATTCTAAGTCCAAGACACATTTTTCTTTTTTATAAAAAAAAAAGACTCAAAATACTGGGTTCTTTCTATGGAGAAAAGGAAAAATCCCATGTGCTTGGAGGAAAGCTGACTTGACCAAGACTCTTCCAGGGAGAGCTTTATTATTCAGGGATCTCAGGGACTAAATGGTCTACATTCCAACAAACCAAACCAATTATATGAATATTTATTTTAATGAGCTATATACAAGTCAACCCAATGTGGTAGACAGGTTGCAAAAATGGTCTCAATTCTTCACCTCCCCTTGGATCTCTGCCCTTGGTTACACAATAGTGCAATGTCCACCTCTTTTCCCCAGACTCAGCCATGTGATTTATTTTGGTCAACTAAATACCAGCAGAGGTGATTTGAATAGAGTCTTAAAACATGCTTGCATGTTTCCACTTAGTGTTTTCCTCCTCTGTTTTACATGTAAGCACACCCTGGCTAGATTGCTCAAGGGACAGACCTGTAGAGCAAACCCCACTTGTCCCAGTCAAGGCCTCTGACATGGGAGTGAGTCCAGCCAAGATCAGCAACGCTACCCAGCCAAATTGAAACTGATAACAGGCACAGGACTAAGCCCTACTGAGCCTAGCCCAGATCTGCAAAACCACCCAGCCAAGCCACTGATTGTGAACAAAAATGCTTACTGTCATATGCACCTCAGGCTTTATGGCTTACTTGTTATGTTGCATTATTGTGGCAATAGATAATTGATACATCAAATAATAAAAATTATATTTGATGACCATTTCTAGATACTCCACAAATACTACCATCATTATAAATCATCAATAAAATGTATTCCCCCCAATACACAGGCACACACAATTTCCCATAGGCCTGATTCTCTGCCACCTCTTGGGATATTTTGAGATTCATAAAATTTCCTCTGTGTCTCCTGGCACTTCAGCTATCATTCATAGCCATACTTACCTGCAGGCAGTATATTCTGTATTCCAGGGAGTACAGCAGACCTGAACTTTCTTCTCCACACAATTGGAAACTGAACTTGTTCATAGTGCCAGGCACAGAATATGCACTCAATAAATATCACTTGAATAAATGAATGAATGAATGAAGTTAAATATATTTATCTAAAATGGGGTATTTATTGGTCTCTTTCGGTGGTAACTGACAGAAACCCCAAGTCAACTGGCTTCAGCAAAAACAGAAATTTCACTGATTTATGTAACTGAAAAATTCTATGGATAGCTGACTCTCAGAATTCAAATACCATCCCATCAGGACCTGATTTGGTCTTGCTTGGATCTTGAAACTGTTTTCCACTTTGTTTTTTTCTCAACCTCTGAGCAGTACCCCAGAAGCTACAGTCTTAACATCTTTCCAACAAAAAAGAGAGCATGTCTTTCCCAACAGTCCCAGAAAAGTCTTGATGGATCTGCTTAACTCTGATTGTATCACATGTCCCTCCCTTGAACTAATCACTTTGGTGGGGGAAATGCATTGTCCCAATTGGTGAGGCCTTGAGGGCACAGGACATGAAAGGAGTGAATGGTAAGTAACTCAACTAAGAGAAAATGAGGGTATGAATTCAAAAAGAAGACATCCGGTGAGGCAACTGGGTGGCTCAGTTGGTTAAGTCTCTGACTTTGGCTCAGGTCCTGATCTCACCGTTCCTGAGTTTGTGCCCCACATCAGGCTCTGTGCTGACAGCTCAGAGCCTGGAGCCTGCTTTGGATTCTGTGTCTCCCTCTCTCTCTGCCCCTCCCCCACTTCTCTTTCTCCCAAAAATAAACATTTAAAAAAAATTTTAAAAAAAGAACAAGACATCCAGATTAGAGTAAATGGATTCCTCATGTGCCAAGTCAACCAAACCAAACAAGGAAAAGCATGTATGAAGTTAGGATACACACATGCTATATCTAACCATTCTTGTGCCTTACCTTCAGTCTCTCCACCTTTCCACAGCAGTATTGCTGTGGCAACTGGATGCATGGGACATAACCTGACACCTAACCTCAGCTGCACTATGTACCTCTCACTTTCTGTCCTATGCCTTTCTCTGCCATGGCCTTGTAAAATTCCAGCAGGAACCCAACCAGCCATTCTGATACATGTGCAAGCTTGCAACTGTGAGAGAATTAAGAAGCCATGGAACACCCTGGACAATGAGGGACAGAAACCAGTGCACAAGTACTCCTTTATTCTCAGAAGACAATTCTACATAGCTCCTGGCAGGTCTGGACTGAGTCCCAATTCCCCAGAGCCAGAACCTGCTCAATAATGCACCTGATGTTGTCTTTCCCTCCCTCATTGGTTCACCTTTCTCAGTTTCCTATTCCTACTTCCTCAGATAATTTCCCAAAATAACCTACTGCACACATATCCTTGCCTCAGGGTCTGCTTTTCAGTAGAATCTAGGCCAATGCACATTCACACATATGCACACACACACACACACACGCACACACACACACTCTTAACTACCTGCAGAAGGCTAAGAAATCACAACAAACTATTCCTTTTACTCTTTGTTTAGCTTAAAAACCCAACCGCATTTTTTCTGTCCATTTTCAAATGAACCTCAATAGCTTTACTAGTTGGTTCTACAAGAAAATAAAACTCCCTTGAAAATTTCCTCCCAAATAATTCTCTTCTACATCCTGAGAAGGGTTCTCTCTCAAATTAAGCATAGAGCTTCAGGGTTATTAAAAAGGAAGCAGCAATGGAAGAAGACCAGAAAATTGGAAGAGATGGTTATGTTTCACTTGGGCATTAAAGGATAAATAGGATTTCCATATACAAAGAAGTGATGTGGATATGACCTGGGCTGACACCTGATATATCACTTGTATCAGAGCTGGGGAGCATGTCTGCCTCTTTGGAAAACAGAGATAATGCCATCTCATGAAACCACTACTGCCCTTCTAGAATGCCCAGATTTGACATGAAATAAGTGGAGGGGTACCTGGGTAACTCAGCTGCTTAATTGTCTAACTCTTGATTTCAGCTCAGTTCATGATCTCATGGTTTGTGAGTTCAGGCCCCATGTCAAACTCTGCACTGACTTTGCGGAACCTGCTTGGGATTCTCTGTCATTCTCTCTGCCCCTCCCCACTCATGCTGTCTCTGTCTCTCTCAAAATATATAAATACAATTTTTAAAAAAATTAAAAACTAAGTGGAAATGGTATCTATGCTCACATTGCCTAGTGCACAAAGCAAACAAAACACCATTCTCATGGGGCGCCTGGATGGCGCAGTCGGTTAAGCGTCCGACTTCAGCCAGGTCACGATCTCGCGGTCCGTGAGTTCGAGCCCCGCGTCAGGCTCTGGGCTAATGGCTCGGAGCCTGGAGCCTGTTTCCGATTCTGTGTCTCCCTCTCTCTCTGCCCCTCCCCCATTCATGCTCTGTCTCTCTCTGTCCCAAAAATAAATAAATAAATAAATAAAAATAAAAATAAAAAAAAAAAAAACACCATTCTTCAAAAACTGCAAAGATCAAGATGTACTTAACATCTATGACACATATACAACACATATCAGTGTTTCTAAAGCACAAAGATTCCATAGCTATGTGAGCAAAGGATGAGAACAAGTGATTTGCTTGAGGAAAAAATTGAGTTGGATAATAAAGGAAGACCTGGACATCCCCATTAGTCAAAGATATGCAAATTAAACAAGATATCATTTTTTTTCATTTTTTTAAATAAATGTTTTATTTATTTTTGAGAGAGAGAGAGAGAGAGAGAGACAGAGCACAGGCAGAAGAGGGGCAGGGAAAGAGGGAGACTCAGAATCCAAACCAGGCTCCAGGCTCCAAGCTATCAGCACAGAGCCTGACACAGGGCTCGAACTCATGAACTGCTAGATCATGACCTAAGCTAAAGTTGGACACTTAACCAACTGAGCCACCCAGGTGCCTCTGGTGGGCTTAAGCCTTTTGACCATAAGAATCTATTATAATTACAGGACACCCAAGAAGAAAAACCAAGGGGAAAAAGTCCCAGTGCATAGAAACACATCCACATTCATAAACTCATGAGTTCTCAGATAATGGGGTCAAATGGGTTCGGCCACACCAAGGACATGTTCGTCTTAGAAAGGGCCTAGCTTCCTACCTTTGGACCCAGCAGCAGAGTAGTAGCCACTTTGAATTTCTGGATAACAAATAAAGTTCAAACACTAGACTCCAAAGTGAAGGGCTCTAGAGAAGGAGGGAGCTTGAGTTAAGCCAAACTGCCGTTCAATTTACTGAAAGCTTCAAAATATTACCAACTCTCTGTTTGAAATGCGTCAGCAACGGTTCATTTTTTTTCTTTTTATCAAAACACATTTAGACTGTGGTGAATGACAGCATAAATCTTAAATAGAAAAGATACAGGAAAAAAAGACCACCCGGGTAGAGTATAACTGTAAATGTGTCCATAAAACTATATTTGAATTCTGATCTTATACACAGAAATGCATTTAACCTTCCCAGCAAGACGCTTTCACCAACTTCCAAAGAAAGTGTTACCAATTAAGCTAAAGAAACTTTAAGAGTCAATTTTAATTACACCAAGAGATGCTCCAATCACTTCCCAGCTCCAGCTGAAGTTTTTACTAGAGATGGCTGGAACCAATTTACATGCTTTTATGTTGCGTCTAGACTTTAATAAGCGGTTCAAGCACGAAGCAAGCCGATGCCAACATCAAGCAGGCTGCGCTATACCCTGCACATAGAAATACAATAGCTCTCAGGTTCCCTCCCAGGCCCTTCTTGCTGCTATCAGAGACTATCTCTCTGCCACGTGGTTTCAAAAGCAATAGGATCCAGCCTTTGTGATAAGATTTACGACCTTTTTCTTTAACCTAGTTCAAGTTTGCCTCCTCATTACCAAATGCCTCATAAGATCATTGACTCTAGCCTTTCCCCTATTCTTAAGAAACTGGGGAAATGCGGATAAATGATTTGGGGACAGGTGCCCGTCATCCAGGACAGAGCAAGTGGAGGCAGGAGTCCAGGTGCTATTACCAACCGAGTGAGCTCTGGAGAGCCAGGTGGCCCCCTGAGTCTCCATTCCCTTATCTGCAAAATGGGATTCCTACCTCGAAAGTTTGGCGTGGGTGAAACACAATACTCTCCACGGCTGGTCAGGTTTCATGAGGCAGGGACTCATGTGCCAGTGATCTCCATAAGGAAATAGTGCTTTCAGCAGAAAACAGGTACAGGGTCACTGGGCAGGAAAGGGGAAGAAGCTCAGCAAGGGCTGACGTTTCCCACAAATTTCCAAACTCTGCCTGATCCCGTGGGAAGCTCGAGGGCCTAAATTCCACCTCAGTCTGTCCTGCATTAAGGCAAAGGAGCTGGACTTTCATAGGTGCTTGGCTACAAATGGCCAAGCTGGCAAGGAATGTAAACTCCCAGGTCCTCCCAGTTCTCAGGTGGTGAGGCAGCCCCAAGTGCCCAGAAGCAACCTTCTGAGTCATAGGTTCAAGCTGTTGGCAGAAGGTACCATAGGTGCACCCAGCAGGTAAAAGCCATCTGGGCAGAGCACAACATGCAGCCTGCTTTACAAAGTGTGTTGGGGAAGTGTCACACCAGTAACAACTACCAACAATTTTTGGTATTAGATATCTACTCACGAAGCAGTTTACCTGCATTAGCTAATAACTTATGAAAAATGTCCAGTTATTGTCACCATTGTAGGTTGGAAAACTGAGGCTGAAGACAAAGTAAACTGCTTACACATACCCCTAGAGGCAGTAAAGCTGGGGTGAGAACCCTATTCCTGTTAAGTTCAGAGGCCAGAGCCCAAGTTCCTAATTGCAGTCTTATTCCTATCTCTGAAACATCTAAATTAAGGGCCAGATGGCAACCATCTTCACAGGGTTCAAATGCATCATGGCAATGCACACAACTGGCAGGTATTAGACACCTGGGTGAAATAAAACTCTAAACAAAACCCTTGACAAGGCTTATGTAGCCCAGAGGGAGACAGTCTGAGACTCCTGAATCTTCCTCATGTCTGTCTTATTTTCATCATTAATATCAGAGACTATGTACATAGGGAATCTAGCCAACACTCACTTAGGTTAAATATGTAAGTCTTCAGGGCCCATATTTACAATATTTACTCTATATGGTGGTAACTTAGAGCAAGAAGAAGATGCTCTCTTGGTTCCGTGACCTTTACACACATTAACTGGAATGTGAAAGGTGCCCCCTGGAGTTGTTGAGTGCATCTGCTCTGCCTGGGTCTTACAATCATTGAGCAGCATGAACCAGATCACTGGGCTTGATGGGGTTGGCTTCTCTTGATCTGACATTAACCTAATGACAACAGATATCTTTGGTTATTATTGTATGTCACATAATTGCTCTCAGACAAAAACAGTCTTGTCAGCTACTAAGTTCCATCATTTGTGGACTTAAATTTTCGGGGATTTCTATATAAGAATGCAAAAATGTAAGTGCTAAGTTTTAAGTAGAACCATAAGAATTTGCTATTTTGTAGTTTAAAAACAGCATGTTCACATGTTTCAACTTCACCGGTTACTGAAAGCAGTAGAAAAATCTTCATGGTCCTTTTAAATGCCTGAATGATGTGCAACAAGAGTAAATGAGCACAGTTGTTTGTTAAAACCAATGCTGTCTTTCACCAGAGTAACAGGTAAATGACAATGAATAACTAAAACAAAAAGCAAATAGTCTAGAAACTTTGGGCCTACCAAACATTTTAGCCAAACAAGGAGAAAAGGAGATTGATTTACATTTCCTCTAAGTGGCCTTATCAATGTGGTCTTAATCAATAGGTAAATAGACCAAAGTAAGGCAGAAAAAGAAAAAAAAAAAGAAATCATAAGCCTGGGTAACTTTCAGACAAATGCTAAATGAACAGTTAGGCCTCCAACCCCCTTTTCTCTCACACCTGCTGCTGCAGCTTATTATGAATTAGAGCAGTCCTTTCTTAATGGTGGGGATGCCTAAAACTGCAGATAGTACGAAATCCTAGATATACTATGTTTTTTCCTATATACACATGTCTATGATAAGTTTATCAACTAGGCACAGTAAGAGATTAGCAACAATAATAAAATAGAACAATTATAACAGAATACCATAATAAAAGTTAGGTGAATATGGTCTCTCTCTCTCTCTCTCTCTCAATAATCTTACTATACCACATTCACCCTTCTTGTGATGATGTGAAATGATAAAGTGCCTTCATGATGAGATGAAGTGAGGTGAGTGACACAGGCATTATAACATAATGTTAGGCTACTATTGATCTTCTGAAAATACATCAGAAAGAGGATCGTCTGCTTCCAGACTGCAGTTGACTGTGGGTAACCAAAACCATGGAAATTGAAGCTGTGGAGAAGGGGGCACCATGGTACATGGTACCTAAAAAAAACAACAACAACCTATATTTCAGCTTATCTGTATAATTATGAGACTTGAAAACTCAAGATTCAATGAGCAAAGTCAGCATTGTTGCTCTCTATCACTCATGAGCATTATAATCACTAAACCCTAGGCCTGAGAGTGACAGACTGCTTCTATTCCAGGGGATGGAAACTAGAATTCTAGGTGGTGCCTATCTTAATTTAGAGGTTTCAGAGAGAGAACACTTCAGTCGAAGGAATCTGAGGTCTTGTTTGGGATACATGGGAACCAGTGCCATGCTCAATTGATTATACCTGTCAAAGATGTGGGAGAACTAGTGGTCATACATGTACCACACATTTGTCATCCCTGACCTAGGCATTGAGACTTCTAGGCCTCAGTTTACTTACCTAAACAAGAAGACATTTGAACTATGTTATCTCTGAGGAGCCCTCCATGTGTGACACTTCAGAATTTTTTCAAATTAGCTATAAATGTGATCTCTTACCTGATATTGTGTCACAGACTCTTGGTTGCCCAGAACTTTTTATTGCAAAGGGACAACAGCAGCAATCCAACAAGAGCCACCCCAGTCCTTATTCCCTCACACTTTGAGTCACAACTTCTGCCCTCTTCATACGTAATAACAACAGGTGCCTCATATCATGCCTTTAAATAACAGACCACAAAGCTTTGTCATATTCCCATCTCTCTGAATTTGCTACAGAAAATTCAACATTGTGCCACTGGGAGACTATTCACATCATTCCCATCATCTTGAAAATGACCACTTGTAGGTTATTAAAAAAAAAAAAAAAAAAAAAACTAGATGAAGAAACTAGATGGGACATGTTCCAGGACTTTATGTCTCCAAACCACATAGTATTGGTTAGCTTCTTCCACACAAACAGGGAAAAAGTAATAATCATAGGAACTTCAAGTCATTGAGTCTTGTGATGTACTAGGCTCTTAGAAACATCAACCTATTTACTTATTACAACTATCCCTGAAGTTGAGCGTTTGTCTTGGTCAGCATGTGATATGGTTAGATCTACCTACACCTAATTTTCTGTATCAGTCAAGAATCCATCAAGTAAGACCTGGCCCGCTCAAAGGGTTTATTGATAAGGATTGAATGAAGGGACTATTTACAACACTGTGGTCAAAGTTAAGGGAAGCAACTAGGATCCAGCATAAGTGGGAAACCATTACCCTGTAGGCCTGGAGAAGGGGACTGTCAATAAAATGCTAGAGAGTTATAGCCATGATAGAACAGAGACTGGGCACTGTCAAAACCACAGCCAAGTGGAAAATGAAGAATAAATACCCCAACTTCTCTCTCCTCCATCATCTGATGTCCTTCCAATGCTTCCCATTAGCTAAACTTAATAGGAAATAAGACAACAGTGGGGCACAAGCAATGTAGTTTACAGAGGCACCCAGGGCACATAGCCAGGCAAAGGATGGAGAATGGATCTGGAGGGGCAAACGGAGATTATCAAGCACAGTCCTCTACTGAATAAAATAACCATGTTGATGTCATGTGACTCTGTTGGCCTGCCTACTGTAGATGGTTTCAGATATTGGATCCTGAGCCAAAGGCAACCATCCTTAGGCTGAGCCAACTCTGAGGAAGCCTGGTATGACAACTCTGACCAATAGGTGGTTTCCTCTTGGTTAGTAACAAGATTCCATGGTATCTTCTCTGTTAGTGAGGTTTGAATGCAAGACAAGGACAAAGAGAGAGCAACAGGAGTAAAAGAGAAGTAAAAGCCATGAAAACATAGGGGAGAGAGGCATTCAGGGAGATGAGGAGATGAAAAGAAACTGTGTCACGAATATGGCAGGGCTTCCTATGAAGGGGCTACTGTTTCCTGCATGGTGATCCTTTGCTACATTTCCTTAACTGCTTGTGTCTCTTATAGCAAGCCCTAATCTCCAGTGTAACCTGAGCCTACCTTTGATCCTTACAACCTAAATAGCTCCAACCAGCAAAATGCAATTACCCTGATTTTACAGTTGAGCTAATTGAGCAAGAATTAAGAATATACCTGAGGTGACACAGAAAATAAGTACCTACAAAGGAATTCAAACCTGGTTCCATCTGTCATGAGCCCATAGGTTCTCCACCAAGACACATTGCCAGTTGCAACCCAAAAGAGAGCTGTCCCAATAACAGAATTGAAGGACAGTTTTCTGATGTTCCCAAGAAACTCCCCCAATGATTGTAGATTTTCTGCCACTACCAACCAGTAAATGCCCATGTCTTTTTTGGTCTGTAGCTCATAGCCTTTTAAGAGCCATTCATAGTGGTCTGCATAATTCAAGCATGTTGAAAGCACCACCTCAAGGATGCTAGCAGATGTTTCTTGGATAAAAAGTTTTTCTGGAATATAAGAGAAAGATACAACCATACAACTTTACAACCATTTCCATTTCCTTTCCTAGACGTGAATGTGACCAAGATACACTCAGAACAGTGTAGGACACTTCCTCCATGGCAAACAACACTTGGACTTCAGAAGAACAGAAACTATTTCCATTATATGCATAATTAAAAATCGCATCTTCCATTGCTTCAGCTGGTGGAAGTAATAGAAGTAATGGAACCATACTTACTTAGTGATGTAAGTAATGGAACCATAACAGAGCAATCAGAAGACTGGCAGCTGAGGATTGGGAAATGTGTGAAGATGTCAAGATCTGCGGAAAACTTCTAAGACCTCCTGTCTCAGGGAGGCTTATATTCTAAAATAGTGTAAGCATGTGTTCTGTGATTCCCAAATGGCTCCCTTTATGGTCTTGTCATTAATTTGAAGGGAAAGTTCATTTCCACAGGTTAAGCTTTGCAACGAATGTTGAGAACCCAGTTCAACAGTGGAAAAAGCTCTAGAATGTTTTTCCACATTCAAACCCAGGCTTCCTTATCAAGTTCATCAAAGCGTTTTTAAAAAATATAAATGTCTTACCACTTTGCCCAGGAAGAATAAATCTGCACAGCCACCTCAAAGGCTTGACAACTTTATTTTCATTGTGTAGAGCTGGGTGGGTCCCCCTGAACTGAGCTTCCTAAAGAGACCCAGCCCTTCTCCGCACAGTCTCCAGGCCTGCCAATCCAGTGAGTGTGATCAAAGAGAGGAAAGCCGAGCCGTTGAGCCTCGAGAAATAAAGCTAAAACAACAGATTTGTTTCTTGGCTTCTCTCTTAAATACGTTCAGAGTGTTTAAAGCCCTGTAAGGAAACGCTCTGGGGCCCTGGATGTGAGAGAGGCACAGCTAAACCCTTTCCCAAGAGGAAATCTCTCACCTCAGTGGGGTAAATTAGCTCATTAAGAGAAGCCAGAAGCAGGCAGGAAACCTGGGAAGTAGGAGCTTTAATTCAAAGCACAGAAAATTATAGATTTCTTTACACATTAAAAAAGCATTTATCTTGGCTAAAAATGAAACGACTTTTCAATGATCAACACATGGTTTAAATCTGCTTTGCTAATTTATATCTATCTACCAGTCTGTCTAGTTGCTCAGCTACCAGGAAATTCAATTATATTCAGTAAATCTTTGTTGAACACCTACTATGTGCCTGTGGCACATTTGTGAATTGCATAAGCACAAACAACAAAAATAGAAGGCAGATGTCTACCTTTTTGTTCAGGAGGTGAGATTCACATGTATTAAAGATTGGAAGACTTTTGTATTTCACTTTTCAACGATGCTTATAGAGTATTTTTGATATACTAGGAATTGAGCTTAGATGTGAATGATGCAAAATAGAATGTTAAAAAGTGCTGCATTCAGTGGAACCAAGTGCTAAGATGTACAGAGAGAATAATGTTTCAGGGGGGAGGCAAGAGATTGAACAAGAGAGGGTGAAGTTTCTCTGGAAGGTTTCGTAGAACAAACAGTACCTGAACTGACCCTGAAGGAGGTCAGTGAAAAATAGTAGCATGACTGGCCTTTAGAAGAGCAGGCTTTACTCTCTGGACTTCAGACTATTCTAGTTCTCTAGGCCTTAATTTCCCCCTTTAAAATAAATACATTGACTCTAATTATTCATTCATTCGTTTGTTCATTCATTCACTATTCAAGACTAACAATCCATACCACATGGTCTTGACTTTTTAGAATGAAGCCTATAGGTCTGCAGGTCTGCTTTGATCCAAGGCCTTAAAGAATGGCATCTGCTCTCCAGGAGGAGCTCCAATATGCATGATGCCATGACAACCCCTGTTGCTATCTTCTTTTCACTTCTCAAGTCAGAGTGGAACAAAGGACAGGTAAACTTTGTTGGGAGAAGGGGTCAAGAAAAGTGTAAGATATGGGGAGTTGCAGAAGAAATGTCACAGTGGCAATCACTTGGCATCTAACAGGTTTATGTGTGGTAACAGGATGAAATGGGGTAGGAATAAACCTAAATGGGTGGTGACAAGACTTAACGTGGTTCAGAGCATAGCTGCCATGGTCAGAGTAAAAAGATCTGACAGTCCACTTGAGGCTGGCATGGTGCCCCGAATAGTGTGGCCATCTGACAAAAGGCCAGGAACAAGAATTGGGAAACTCAGGACATAGTCCCAGTTCTGCTACTGGATGACTTAATCTACACTGCTTGAGTCTGTTGAACTTCAGGTTCTACATTAGTAAAATTGGGTTGATAAAATGTATGTACGTTTCTTCCCCTCACATCTCAAAAAGAATTTGGAGAAATGAATAATAATAACAATAATAATATCCAGCACACTCGGTATGCTAATTTTACATCAGTTTTTACTTATTAGCTCTGGGCAGAGTCCACATAGCTAATTTTGTATGAACATAGTACCAGCCTCTGAAAATGGTACTACCTGCAATTAGGAGTTCAAACTCAACTTGTTTGATGAAACTCGAGAAAAATGTCTCCATTTGAGAAATTCCACAGCAGCCGTTGGGTATAAGACCAGTACACCTAATGCTGCTTAGGAAAACACAATAGAATAAGCACATTTGAATGGGACATGCTTCACTTGAATGATTTAAACAATAATTAAACATCTCACATCATTTGCCATGCTTCTGATTAACAAAATAAGGAATGTGAACATCTGACAAGTTTAAGGCACAGGCCCCTCCTGTTTGACACTTCTCTGCAGTCTGTTGATGCCATTCCTGGTTATGAAAGGAATCCTAATCAAAGACATGCCCATTCCAATTTGAGACAAACATCATGGTGGTTTATAGAAAACTTCCTTTCTGCGTTGACCCACAACCTAAACAAAAGGTCAAAATCACTTAAGTTGCTTCAAAATGGAGAGCTGTGATACAAACCAGCAATGTGGTGTGGATGGAAGCCCATGCAATTCCTTTGTAAGCTGCAAAGCTAAGTAAACACTATGAAAGCCTGCTATTGTTTACTCTGATACCATAGTCAACACTTTGGAATCATTAGCTTTGAGCCCTTGGGCAAAGCTGGTTTTTAAACTCTCTATTTCACAGTCAAGGTCGACTTCTTCTATAGCCAGCAGATCCATAACCGCCAAGGCCAGATACTCCCCCTCATATCCACATGTTCCACTCTCACAGGGCATCAACAGGAGGGTCTCCTGAGACTCTGAGCAAGGATGGGGGTTACCCACCTCTCTCCTCTTTTACCTGAAGATTAAATACTAAAGAGTCAGAGTTTGGATTTATCAAATACAGAAGGCCAAAAGCAAGAAATAATATATTTGAACTGAACTACAAATGATTCTCAAATTTCCTGACCACAGAAATTTTATTAATGTCAAACAGTATAACTAACTGGAGACATGTTAAAATATCTTTTCACCAAGTCACCCAAATATACTTCAATCATCACCCATTTATGAAGAATGTAGTGGACACATATTATCAGTGGGACTTTGTAAGTCAATTATTGTAATACACAGATGTCCTGGCATCCATATTTGTACAAAGATTAAATAAATGTTGGTCTAGAAGGCAGAAGTCTTCCCCCTCTGCCATCCAGCCACTGACACTAATTAGTGGGGTGACTTTCATGAATCTGTGAAGCTTTCTGGCATGTATATTCATTTCTGTTATTAAAAAATAACCTAAAAGAGCATTCAATGCTCTAAAATTCTGTGATGTCTAAGAACCAAATGAGAGAATGTAACTGCAGAAGTCCATAAGCATTGCTTCAGGGAATTATAAACTTAAAACCCCAGGGACAGTATTGTTATCTTCAATTACGAAGCACAGGACATTAATAATTAACAAAGTACCACTAGCAAAGGTAGTAAAATTAAGTATATACTAAGGTGACTTTCTGGGCTGCGCCTAAGGTCTAGCCCTAAGCAGCTAGCCTGGTACAACACCTAAGAATTAACTGAATGTTTGACCAAGACCAGTCAAACCTAAGCTGCTTGAGATTAGGGGAGACACAGAGCACATATGCACAGCACATCTAGATAATTCTCCAGGGCCAGAACTTACACCTGAGGCCCTGTGACAGGACAAAGAAAACCAGAATCAAGGCAACCCTTCATTTTCAACAAGCTGAGTTCATTTGCAAGTCATATAGGAGCTACAATCTGCACAAAGGATAGGTGTCCTAGCCAGCCCGCAGGAGCCCCAACAAAGAACACCCCCTGAATGAAGTACAGTAATTATAGAACTGTTTCAATGAGACCTAAGCTATACGTAAAAATGCTTCCAAGGAAAAGTACCTTCCAAGCACTAGAAAGAAAGCAGTGCGTCCTACTCCCAGCCCCTGCACACACATACTAGATAGGCAGTTTCTTTTATCCTCAGGCACTTGTTCAAAGTAGGAACTAATAGTTTAATTATCCCAGGTAAAAGTAGTATCCCATGGACCCTGATAGCAATGACCCTTTCCACGGGAGTATGAATTCTGTGGATTGGATCATCTGCCCAGCCATCGCAATCATCTATAGATGGATCGATCTCAAAAACAGTATGTTGAATAAAGGAAGCCAGACAAAAAAGAATATATACTGCATGATCCTAACAGTATGAAGTTCTAAAACAAGCAAAATAAATCTATGTGAGTAGAAATCAAAATACTTGCTTTTGGCAAGGAGAGGAGGACTGTATGATAAGGAGCCCAAAGGAACTTTCTGAAGTAATGGAAATGTTCTGTGGGTTACACATGGATATGAACTTACCAAAAAAAAAATTGAACTCATACTAAATATCTGTGAATGTCACTGTAAGGAATTTATATATCAATTAAAATATATGAAAAAAAGACGAGGTGATCCTGGGGAAGGAGATGATGGGACAATGATAAAAATGACAATATTCTAATCGTCAAGGACTTTCCATTGATGGGGGAAACACCACCTATCTGACAAGCCTAAAATATTTATAGAAGAAAGGGTGGAGATGCTGAACACACTTTACAGAACACGTGTGGCCTCCTTTTTTTAAAGCTCTGGTGACTAAAAATGTTTTATTTTAATCAGTTGAGTGTGTAATCCTCAGTCTAAATTAACCGGGAGGGGGCGGTGGGGGGGAGCAGGCAAAATTGCCTGTCACCAGACAGTGAACATCAAGATTACAAACTCTTACATCACTATTTTGGTGACCACTTTATATATCATTTCCCAAGGGCTTTAAGTTTTAAGATTATCCATTGCACTGAGGTCACAAAGCCCTATTAATCTTCTCTTTAAGGCACAATACATGGGGCCCAAGGACCATGAAAACATCTCCCCCGTTGCCTGCCCCCAATACCCAAAATGCCCAGATCACAAATTCCTTTGTGTTAAAGCAGAGATGGGTCCCTTAAGGATCCAACACCCCAAATCTTTCCCACTTCTATCCCATGACATTTGAGAACCTCGTCTTTGCAGATTCTCCCCCAAGAGATATCCCTCTTACCCTCCCACAAGCTTTCCAGCTTTATTTCCTACACCCTTAAAGATACACCTCAAATGAATTCATCCCTTCCCAGAGACTAAATTTGGACTATAAGACAACCCACCCTCCTGGAGCCTAAGAAGGGAGGCCAGAGCACTATTAACACCTGGGAATCAGGCAGGGAAAACCTAAAGGCTGAGAAAGATGCCTAAAGCACTCCAATTTTTTTTAATATGTTTTTTTAATAATTTTTTTCATTTATTTATTTGTTTTGAGAGCATGAGCAGGGGAATGGCAGAGAGAGTGGGAGAGAAAGAGAATCCCAAGCAGGCTCGGCACTGTCAGCACAGAGCCCGATGTAGGGCTCGAACTCATGAAATCGTGAGATCATGACCTGGCAGAAACTGAAAGCCTGACTCTTAACCATCTGAATCACCCAGGCACCCCAACACTCCAATTCTTAAACTTTTAGATGACTCTTATGCAGCCAGCCATTGTCTGTTGACCATGAAAACATCATGGAACACCCTGTTTGATCCGTTCAGTCACTGAGCACCCAGTCAAGCCACTCCTTTTTTTACCCCGACAGGTCACCTGGTCTTGATGCATACATAGCAGCAAACCAGCCCGACTGACACAAATGCATTTCAGCCCAACAGAAGATCTGAAAACTTTTCAAAAATAAGAAACCACAAGCACTTAAAGACAGAGTTGTGTATTTACCCTTCTCTGAAAAAAGGAAAAGAAAAAAAAATCAAACCTGAGAACAAATCCACCTGTGAGTTCCTATCTCTATTGAGGTCACCAAAAATCCCTCCTCTGTATTTGCAAACAGTTCAGAAGCTACTGAAGGAAGTCAGCCAATAAACGTTTTTCAAACCAAGATTAATGGCTGATTTGTCATCTGGGAAAGGAAAGGTGAGCTTGCATGCCTCCACTAAGGAAGCAAACCGGAGGAAGAGGGGCAGCTGATTTATGGGGTTGTGAGGAGTCTAATTAGAGCCTCATGAACGGAGATAAGAGGGACCAAAGGCATTTGGGAAAAGTAAAGTGAAAGGTGGGGAACAGCAGAGTCCATAGAGCAAACAATGAGCTAGAGAAGGGAGGGGGCTACAGAAATAAGCTCCAGAAGCAAAGCAGACAGTGTATGGATTCCAAGGAAATCTCATGTTTGGAAAGCTTCTAGAAAGCACGAAGAAGAGGCCTATGTTCCTACACCTCAGACAAGGTCTGAAAACACAATCCCTGCAGCTTAGTTTTGAACAGCTGTCCTCTTAACCCCTTACCCCATGACAGCACACAAGTGGCCAGCATGCCCAGGGTCACCCAGCATGCAATCTCTCTCCTTCCTATCCCAGTGTCTCCGTGAAACAGCCTGCTCAGGGGTCTGTAAGTTGGTTTGTTGAGCAGACTGTCATCCAAGACAATTCCTTGTTTTATCACTTGTTAGGTTTGCCCTCACACCAGCCACATTTGCACCTCTCAGATGTCCTGATGCAGGAAGGGGCCATCAGAGACACAGGGGAAGTGAATCCAGGATGGAGAACAAGCAGATCTAGTTGGAAAGACCCTGCCTGCAACCGGGTACCTAGAGAAGCCCAGGCAGGAGGGTGCTGGGACAGCCTCTTCAGAAGACAGACAGGGCCTCAGGGGAGGGATTCAGGAGGCCAGGACCACTGCAGTGTGTCTGGGGAGCAGGGGGTGATGAGAAGGGAAGGACAACCTGCCTCCTGTTCGGAGTGGAACTTCCTTTTTCCAGGACAGCTGGGTACCATTCGCAGTAAGCGTTCGCTTGTGAGTGTGTGCACGTGCTTTGCACATGCCTGCACGCGCACACGTGCATGTCCGTGCATGGATGTGCACGTCCGCCAGTGTTCCATCCCCTTGTATCCTTAATGTGATAAACTTATGCACCCGGCTACCTTTATTGGGGTGCGACGTTTAGATGTAGGAAGCAAGCAGAGAGGTCCCTGAAAGCGTCTGCCTAAAACGCGGCCATCATTTTACCTCTCTCCTTTTAAAAATGAAAACAAAGAGGAGGCAGAGAGAGATAGAGAATGGCAAGGAGAGAGGGACAGGCAGAAAGGTGAAAAAAAATAGGAAGGAAGGAAGTGGGAGGAAGGAAAAGAGGGAAGAAGAAATAGAAAGAAAGAGAGGAGCCAGAGAGAGGGATAGACAGACAGGGGATGGAAGAAAGCCAGCAGGCAGCTGGTGCAAGAAATAAGTAAGGGTCTTTTCTCCCATTTTCCTGTCTTTTAATAAATCACTGTAGCGGCCTGTGACAGGTCTCTGTTATCCCTAAATGCTCAAGCAAACAGCTTTTCTTTGAGACCATTCAAGTGGCTGCCAGGGCGGCTGGAGCTGGGTAAGCAATGCGGCCCCTCAGACTGTCCCCCTGTAATTCAGTTAGAAAAGCAAGCATGAAGTCAATATTCATTGCGCGGTAAGAATTGCCACAACACAATGAAATGGTAATGAGCCGGCTCACAAAGGAGACAGGCTGGATAATCAGTTTTTAAGGAGTTTCTGGGCACACGAGGCTGCCGCCTGAGTGGGCGGCAGAGGCATATGGGCCCCCACCTGAGAGACTGCCCTCAGCCCCCACCATCTGCGGGCATTGGCAGGAAGCCGGCTGGAAACCAAGGGAATCTCGCCAGGCCCTCTTCTTCCAGCCACTCCTCTCTATTTTGTGATTTGGGGTCCTCAACAAGCCTAAAATATGAGGACAAAAAGCCATTTCACAGCCACAACCTCTATGCTGGCTTTCAGATGAGTCAGGGCAAAGGCCAGCAGATGGGAAAATTGAAAACCCTGTAGTATATCTGGCATATGTGCTCAATGCACTCAGGGATCATTACCTGACTAGATCAGGACAACTGAGCAGGAAGTCACCAAAATAACAAGAATGGGGGGGGGGGAGGTAGAGTCAGACACAGTATTTGTATAGGTCAGTAGTTTCAAATATAAAAAGGAATTTGTATGTCTTACAAGATTTCATTTAATACTCCTTTCTTAGAGTTTTTAATTTCAATAAAGCTAGGTCAAATTGTCCAAGTAAGATGAAGCCATCAGATGAATGGCCACATGTGAACTGCATTTAGATGGCCATGGTCACAGACTTGTTCTAGGGTGATTACTGTCCCTGGATTTGAAGAGCGTTTTTCTTCAAGACTTCCAATTTGATTTCATCCTGTGTTTTCTACCCCTGTCTAATTTGAGATAGGACCATGCTTACGCAGCTGTCAGTAGAGTTTTCTGGTTATTCTAGATAAATCTGTCATTGTCATCATCATCATCATCATCTACATATGCAATTCGAATGATTGCAAAATTAATTTAGGTGACCTAAAAAAATGTAAACCAAAAAGCAAGGTGATGTATAATTTAAAATGAAAAGTGAAGGAAAATAAGACTAAGAGACAAAACGAAGCCCAAGTTCCTGCATCCTTGCAGAGTTGTGCTAGGACTTGGTTCTTGACCTTCTACTAGCCACCTGAAAGAGAGAAACATAGTCCTTTAGGTCAGTGAATCTCAACACAACCCAAACATTCTGATATATGTGGCCTGGTGTGGTGGTGGGGGGGGGGGGTGGTAGGCCTCTATATTTTTTAAAGACCCCCTGAGAGAAAAACAGCCCAGTTATTCAGGAGCTAATCATTCCTGATGTTCATAGAAATGATGTTGTGTTGTATGAGGGAAAAAAAATCTCTCAACAACTCCTTTACAGTGACAGCAATAAAGATTGTTAGAATAGGACATGGATAGAGCCCATGGGAACACAGGAGACTGAGGAGTTGGTAAGGGTACTCTAGGGAAAGGAAGCAGCCTGAGGAAAGAAAATGAAGCATACAAGTCATGGTATGTTTAGTGGTCAGCAAGAACAGAGATGTGTGTGGAAGGAATTCAGCATGTTGACAGAAAGGGGGTTGTGAAGAATCCTGAATGCCCTGCTCAAGACATGAGGTTAATAGCCCAAGGGATCCAACTGCCTCAGTTTGAATCCCATCTTCCCTACTTACTAGTGTGTAAGAATTTGGGCACATTGCTAACTTTCTTTGGGCCTCAATTATACCGTCTATGAAATAGGAGCAAGAAGAGTACTTACCTTGTAGGAGTAAATGAGACATTCTACGTATTGAACATAGTATCTGATAGATTAGCTACTATTATTATCATTGTAATTGCTGGTACTATTCTTGATGTAAGGAAAACAAAGGAATAAAATTATTTTCAGGGAATACCTTCTGGGTGTACTGATCTTTTCATATATTATCTTATTTAATTTTGTGACAATCCAGTTGAATAGGTATTACTATTCCCCAATAAGCCAATTGAATCTCAATGTAGTTAAGTACCATGCCCAAGTTCATACAGCAAGAAAGTGGTCAAACTAAGATTCAAACTTCAAAACTATAAAATATTCTAATAATAAAATGAGACTAATTTATAATAAAGTGAATAACGCTTAAGTTTCAGGGAGACCCTCCCTCACCTGCACAGGCTCTTCCAAAGCCCTGAATCTAATTGTGTATTCACATTTTTGTATTCTTTTTCCTAAAGAGGGCCCCCAAATTTGTGTAAGTTTAGAATCCACCTGAATGATAACGTATGAATGCATGCTGTAAGCAGACTGTGTTCTAAAAAGTGAACAAGGGTGACCAAGGATAAAGTGATAGAAGGAATACTGGGAGAAAATGTGTATTGTGGGTACAGATAAAGAGTTAAACATTAACCACATGGTGTTTGAGGGGACCACAGAGCAACCAGGTCAAGATGTTGCAGATCTTTGTAAATACGGGTCAGGAGAACAGGTAGTGCAAGAGATTCAGACCGGGATCAATGGGGTGGATGGTGATTGACACTAAGGGAGAAATTATTACCCATAAAGACTTTTCTAGTGCTATGCTCTCTAATATGGCAGCCACCAGATACATGTGGCTATTTAAATTTATATTAAATAAAATTTGAAATTCAGTTCCTCAGGCCCACTAGCCCCACGTCAGATATTCAATTGGCCACATGCAATGAGAAGCTTTGGTACTAGGCAGCGTCAATGGAGAATATCTCCACCATCATAGAAAGTTCTACTGGATAGCACTCATCCAAAAAGTCAGAAGATGGTTAAGGACAGACTCATGGGGAAATATATGAGGGACAAACAGAGGTGGAGAATATTGAATAAAGAGTGGGGAGAGTGGCCTGCAGAATTAGGAGAACCAGAACACAGAGATAGCAGCAAAGAGGATTCCAAAAGAGTTTATTCAATAGGTCAGGAATTAGCAAAAGAGACAACAAAAAACTCCTAGCACAGAACTAAGATACCTCCAAATGAACTGCCTCAAACACTTTCTCTTTGCCTGATAGGCTTGATAACAAAAGACCACAGATTGTGCGTCTTATCAATAATAGAAATGCAATTCTCACAGTTCTGGAGGCCAGAAGTCTGAGATCAGGGTGCCAACACGGTCAGGTAAGCACCCTGGTCACAGATTTTTTTGTTGTGTCCTCCCATGGCAGAAAGGGCTAGGGAGATTGGTGGGGACTCCTTTGTTAAGAACATTGATCCCATTCAAGAGGGCTTCACCCTTGACACCTAATCACCTCCCAAAGGCCCCACCTTCTAAGGCCATCACATCAGGTATTAGGATCACGACATGTGAATTTCAGAAGGACACAAACCTTCAGACCATAGCACCCCTGCATTGCCCTCCAGTGAAGCCCTTGAAATAGTACTGTTTTCTTACAGCCACAAACATACCCTGAACTTGGCCCAGCCCAGGAAGGAAACCTTGAGAAGGACAAACTGCAGCCATAGTTAGAGAAGCAGATGCCCAGAGGCCTGCTTTCCCTCCTTTCCCTCAGCAGAAGCTTTTAAAATCCATACTCAAATGGACAAGGCACACGCCTGCCTGTGCCAACACACACCTCTCCAACGGGCGGCTGCCTGCATACCTACGCAACTTCCTGTTTGCTTGTGCAATTACCTGCAGTTCACATAAGAATGCATGTTCTGAGTGCAGCCTTTTCTGGCCCACACATGTATGTGCATATTTTGAAGGTGCAAATGAGGCACTGAGCATAGTTTTTTAATGTAGCCCTAAGGGGTACATTATTCTGATCAGCACTAACATAGCCGTCCTACATTAAGGCATCAACTTTAGGCCCCACTAGAGGCAACAATGTTAAACAAGCAAACAAACCCAGTTTCCCCATGTGGCTCAGCGCTTTTCCTTTGTCCTTCACTCCTGTCTCCTCCTATTAAAGTTCCACTGAGTCCAAAGTGCCCACCTCATCCCAACATCTCTCCAAATCCTTCCCCAGACTTGTTGCCTCCTATCCCAGGTATTTATATAGGTATTTGGGCCTGTTTCCCCTTCCTAATTATGGTTTTGTCTTTCTAAACTTTGTCTACCCCACAAAGTCGTGCATCAGCATTTTTAAATGCGCCCCAGTGAACCTTCTCCTGTTCCTGGAATGAGCTCCTCGGTCACAGAATCTAAAACCATAGTAGAGTCTACCTAAGTGTTCAACAAAACATTTTCCCTTTTCCTCCCTAACACAGAGGGACCACATTTCCCAACCTCTCTTGTCATTCTATGCAGCCATGTGACCAAGTCCTAGCCATCAGAAAGTGGGAAGAAGTGATATGTAAGTCACTTGCTAGGTTGAGATGATTAAGAGATGTTCCTTTTACATATTTGCTCCCTTCTTTCATCTACTGGCTGGAAACAGAAGACTCCATGAAAGGCCTTGAATGGCCTTGAATGACACAGTAACTAAACAGAGGGAGCCTGGGTTCCTGAAGGACTGTGTGGAATGCAGCTCCTCACCCACTCCCCTGCCCATCCTTATTGGACTATAGTAGAGGCAAAAAACAAACCTTTATTATGTTAAAAACCTGATTTTTGGGGTTTGTTTACTAAAGCAATCAGCCTACCCTGGTGTGGTAAATAGATGCAAAATTTCTCCCAATTATTTCCTTTCCATTCCCTCAGCAATGTGATTTAATAGCTTCTTGCATCAAGGTTTGGGGTCTATTTTCTATCCCTTGAACATAGGATTGGTCACATGGCTTGCTTTTGGCAAATGAAACATAACAGGAGTCACAGTGTGCCATTTCCAAGGTTAGCTCTGAAGACGTACTGCATACTTTTGCATGGATATAAAAAGTGATTTGTAATTAATCTGTTAAACCCTGCCTATGAAAGGATGCTTATCAAATCAAAGTTGCTTTTAAAAGTTTGTTCTCTTTAGAAATTTAAACATTTCTCCCAACAAAGTGTATTTAGTTGAGATTTGTTTATAAATGGTTCTTTCAGTGGTCTTTGAAAAACAAAAGAAAAAGCCAACTTTAATCCCCTTCCTTTACAAATATTTCATAGTCCCTTCTAATAAAAAGGCTGAAGATGTTTCAGAACTAAGAATGGCAATTACCTCTATGGGCTCAAAGATGAGGAGGGAGTTTGTTAGTTTTAATGGTTCTATTTCATGAATAATCTGAAGACACTGAGGGGGAATCACAACACCCCTTGTACAGTGTCTGGTGTTTTTCTCTGCAATAATAACTGTTATGCTTAATAGAAACATACCTTTATCCTTTGTGGGATGAACTAAGGTATAACTATAGATAACATCTTCCTGTACATTCACATCTGAAAAAAACTGAAGCAGGTTTTTCCTAAAAGCTATGTGTTTGACTTAACATTGTTTCAATATTAGCTCACAACAACACTAAGCATTACACCATCGTATTGATTATTTGAATTACATTCAGTTTTTCCACTTGTTTGCAAGGTCTCCTTGAGCAGTCTATTTTTGGCTGAGAGATTTTTCAGTGGTTCCACTCAAGGAAGTAGTCACTTATTTTGAGTAGCACTTCTTGTCTGCAACAATGCTTCTCAAACTTCAACATGCTACATATCCCCCTGAGATCTTGTTAAAATGCAGATTCTGATGCAGTAGATCTGGGGTCAATACTGAGACTCTGAACTTCTAACAAATTCCCAAGTGATACTGATGATGCTGGTCCATGAAACATACAAGAATCAAGAATGGGCTTTTTACTATGCTGGATTTTCCAACACTTAAAATTTTATTCAGATAGGACTCTATATAGCACGTGAAGATGGGGCCAGAAAATAGGCAGCGGTTTGCATAACACCTTTAGTTCACCCTGTGACCACTACCCTGAACTCTTATGTGATGCCAAAAGTATCACCACCTACCATTTGCTAAACTAAATCAAGATACTCATTTGTGTTGACATAGAAAGCAGCAGTTTTGGGAAATCTTGACATTCTAAATTCACATCTAGTTACTTTCACATTCTAAAGTGTCTACATTCTCCACTTCTTTCCTCAATTCTGTTTCCTTGCCTTTCCCTTTTATCAACCTGACATCTTGAAGATGTACCACAGGCCAAGTAACAGTAGTGTTATCTAATGATCTAAACACTCATGGTAAAGTATATATAAGTTGGATTTTTTAATCCAGTTATTTGACTCACCTTTCCACTTAGTAGCAATCCCTATAGAAGGGACTGGGAATTTTATTGGGCATCACATAGAACCAATTCAGCAGGAGAGCATTTCTAAAGAGCCGCAGCCTCTGAGATTTGGTTTGAGCCCTTAAATGAGAATGTCTTTTAGTTTCACAATCACAGTGTTTGCATCAAGTAGGATTCTTTAGCCATTAGTCGGCCGTCTCAGAATGCTTATTCCTTATAGCTTGCTACAAAAATTGTGATTCATAGATTAATAGAAATATCCATCAATTAAGTAACAGGAAACTATGTTCTGGCTCTAATTCTGCCCCCTAATTAGCTGGATGAGCTTGCACAATACATGTTGTTTCCCTAAGCTTCACTGCTATTAATTATAAAACTAAATTTTCAGTTTTAACTTTTATTACAGCCCAGATATCCCTTGACCTGAAATGCCTCCGGACTGGAGGTTGCTCACAGTAAGTAACCCTGTGGCCACACTCACTTCTGCACATGGGTCCTTGGCCACTGCATTTGAGGTAGGAGGGGCCCCCAAAACATCTTATGCCAGCTACTTCATTTAGCACTAGAGGAAGCCAAGGTCCTGGGAGACAAGATAACTCTTCCAAGGTCACATGGCTGGTCAAGGGCAGAGAAGAAGTAGAACAGAAATTTCCTAACTCTTAGTCCAATGGTCTGCATGATAACCTATGAACTCAAGAAGCCAGGCTTTGAGAAGTCACATCAGAATTAAAAGTTGCCCCTCTGTGCTGGTCACCATGGAGCTACTTACAGAAGAAAAGTGTTCACACACTGGCATGGTCACCAAAAGCAACACAAACAACCTTCTCCACATTTCTCTGCAGTACTGGCATATAAGAAGGGCTTTATAAACATTTGTTGAATGAGAGAATGAGTGTTCCTTTGCATTTGCTCTTATTTCAGAGACATATTTGTATGTTTTTAGAGTCTTGGTGTACATTTAGAGTCTTGGTGTAGCAGGGTATTTGAGGTCCTTCCCAAATTCTCTCAGCATTTATCTCTATACCCAAAGGCTGCTTACTGCAAATTGAGACTGTCCTTCTGAGGTCTTCTTTTCTGGCCACAAGATCACGATTGGCCCAAATGCAGATCATCTCAGAAGTGCTGGAAAGAATCTCTAGAGTAGTCTTCCGTCACTGATGGATGAGGGTTTGGTGGATCAACACCCCAGCTTTCTCACCCCTTGGGTGGGACAATGTTGAGTCACACAATGCTCCAGAGTGCCTCAGCAGGATTTGGCCCCAGCTGCCCACAGTGGTAATTGGCTTGGTAACACTCTCTTTATTTCTTTTGTCCCTTCCCTATCTCACTTTCCTACTCTGCTGCCAGCATTTCCTGGAATCACCTCTCAAATAAAATATTTGTGGTAGAATCCTTATCTTAAGATTTGCTTCTGGAGAATCCAAACCAAGGCATGGGGAAGGGGGATGAATTTGGTGTAAATAGAGCTTTCAAGGGGTCCCTTATATGCTATGACAACTGGATTTGTATCTAACTCTGGTGTAGTTTGTGTTCCCCAAAAGTAGGTCCTAAGAAAAGGACTTGCACGCAGGTAGTTTATTGGGAAGTATCCCAGGAAGTACAAGTGAGAGAGTACAGTTGGGAGACAAGGAAGGGAAAAAAAGCCTATACAAAGTGTGTCCAGAGCAAGTTTCTATGCAAAACTGTAGGCACAACCCCAACAGGGCTCCCTAGAGAGGCTTGTATGGAACATACCTCAGAATTGTACACTGGGATGCAAGAAACTGAGTGCTGATTCACTAACACCTATCCTGGGCGGGGGGGGGGGGGGGAGGCATTAGCTTGCAGGTTTCCCAGAATGCCCTGCAAACAGTCCAAGCACATACCCTTGTGGTCACAGAACACCTTTAGACAGAGACACCAGAATTTCTCAGTGTTTAGCCGAACTGTCTACAAGGAACTTCTGGGAAAGCAACAGTTTGCCAGATACTCTTGGCAGGATTTTTACTATATCCAAATGCTCTTCTACTCAGCAAATGATCATCTTGGTATCCTCAGAGACTACTTTGAGTATCCTTAGTTCTCAGCTTGCCTTCTTTTGGCTTCCTTGAAAGGCACCCCTGCATGACATCAGGCCCAAAGTAAAATGTCTAGATAAAATGGAAAATAGGTAGGATGAGAGATGGAATCAGTAGAAGAGAAATGAGCCTGAAACCTGACTCCCCCAGTCGTACAACTAGCTGAATTAAAAATGCTCAGTGGCCACATAAGTTCCATGCCTGCCCTGCCTTCAACACACTCTCCTGGAGGCTCAGTGGCTATTAGGCTTACGGGACCTCACAGCCCCTTTCTTTGATGCCTTCCTGTTCAGTGTCACTGAGACTGCCTGATCAGGGGGCCCCAAGGTCAAGGCACTATCAGGAGTAAGGTTTCTTAAGTGCCATGTGTGAGACACCATCTGACACTGTTTATAGATCGATTTAGCTCCTTACTGACCACAGGACAGAAGTTAAAAGCATTGCTTTTGGAGCTCAAATGTGTTAACTTCTAAAGTGATGTTTGAATTAGGGTTAAGAAGGCCCCGAAGTTTTGATCTGGCTGATTAGACACAGAAAAAAAAAGGAAAATAAAGGAAATGGACTAAAAAAATTTTTTTCAGAAAGGAAATCAGATTATTTTGACTAAAACCAAGAGCCCAGCTTGTAATAAATCTATCAACTTTGGGGTTGACATGAAATGGCTACAGAAGTATCTGAATTCTGCAGCTGCCAAAATGCAACTGCTCCTTCTTGAAGTGGCTCACTGAAAGAAGTTAACTTCTCCCTTCAATATATCAAGGCCAGAAAGGAGAGCATCCACTGCATTCAGACCCAAAACAACCACATAAAAGTCAAATAAAGCAACATCCCGTGCCTTAAAGTTGTCCATTGGTGATGGAATAATTGCAAAGTCAAAAATCACAAAGGCTCTGCAACTCACATTGTTGGAATTCGGCATCATTCCCTGAAATGTCTTTGAATACATAACACAAAGATTAGCAAATGAGTTTCTCACACTTTAGTTAACCATGAGACAAAATTCCTGTAATCTACGTGGTATGCAGTGTGGGTGACAATTTCTAATTGATGTATTTATTATCTACTGATGTGGCATAATCAGTGGCAGTTAGATATGAATAGGAAAAAGCTCTTCTGATTAGTGCTAAAGGCTGGGCCTGCTAGATATTCAATACATAGAAATCAGTGTGTGTGGAATGTTATGAGCTGGCACAGCCGCGCTTCTGTAATGCAATAATGCTTTTTGCATTAGTGATGACCATGAGGCATGACAAGCTGCTAGGGTCCCCTTGTGCCATTCAGAAAAGAGCAAATGATCTCCAATAGGGTTTGAAAAGTTCAATAAACTCTGTGTTCTAATTCCTTCAAAATTAACAAAGTGAATTGAATATGGGTTAATTCTCTATTGAGCTATATACCTAATGAAGCAAAGGCTCACCAGAGAAGAACTATGGACATTATCAGTCCCGTAATAAACAGACCAGAACCCTAAGAAAATTAATGAAATGATGTCTGTATAATAAAATATCCAAGGCACCTGGGTGGCTCAGTCGGTTAAGTGTCCTACTCTTTATTTCAACTCAGGTCATGATCTCAGGGTTTGTGAGTTCAAGCCCCACATCGGGCTCCATGCTGGCAGTGCAGAGCCTGCTTGGGATTCTCTCTCCCTCTCTTTGTGCCCCTCTCTCTGAAAATAAATACATAAGCTTTAAAAAATAATAATAAAATAAAACAAAATATCCGTAAGGAAAAAGTACTGTGTTAATATGAACTAGGAAACTCAAAGGACATTTTTAAACCATTTCAGAATCTATTCAAACTATTAAGAAGCAGTAAAGACCTAAATCTTTTAGTAGCCTCTGTATTAAATGTAATGTGAGCACAGATATTTCAGAGGATCAAGTTGTTTGTTAAAGATGGATTTATACATTCTTATGTCTCTTACAAATCATGTCATGTAAAATTTTAATTCTTTTTGAACTCTAGAAATAAAAATTGAAACTTTCATCATTCATGTAATTTTTTGATAAATATTTGTTGAACATCAACAATGGTGTCCTATATATATCTGGAGAAGTTCAAATGGCCCTACCCTACCCAGACAGCAGGGACACCTTCCAAATTATCAGGTAAGAAAACATGCCCAGATAGTCTAAGCATGTTTAAGTATATGCACGCATGCATGCATGTGTGTGTATGTGTCTAGGAGTGATTATATATGATAGTAGGAAGGGCTAGAATTGATCATCTTTCAGGTCCTAGAACAATAACTGTGGTTCGGTAGGATGAAAATCTAGAACATAGACTTTGATTGCTGTCAGAACCACATACTCTGAGAGCTACTAAAAAAACTATTCATTTTGTTTTGTTCAGTCAATAATTATTGATTGAGCACATACTAAGTGCCAGGAAATATTCTAGGTGCTAGGATTATATTAGAGAACAAAGACAAAGTTCCTACTATCTGGTATTACAATAAAAGTAAGTCTGAAAAATTTTTAGAAACAGTCTCTGATCCACTTTTTTCCATAGCATCTTTATAAGATACAAGGACCTGATACTGAATAAAATCCATATATGGCAATCCCATTTGAACTAGGCTGAATTCTGTGAAATCATTTGGGTTGAGAATTGAAGAAAATGAGCTCTCTCACATGTAGTAAGAAAAATTGTTCCAATGAATGAGGCTTTGGTAACTCTTCTTAATGGTGCTTTAAATGATCTCTTCCAAAAGTCAAGGTTAAAATTCCTTGTATTAGAATTTCAGAGTCAACATTTTGAGCTAAGCTGTCGGGTATGAGGCAAAATTATGAGCACCAAGAGTAATTGTTGAACATTTCCAGCCAAACACAGAAATTTACTGATTCCTGAATTTCAAGCCCACTTCCTAGCCTTAGGAAGCATTCTGCCCGTGCTCTTTTCTCTCTGTGAAGGAAGGAATCCTAAGCCCTTCATATGTGAAAAGGGCTACCCATACAAAAATTTAAAAGACTCTGCAGATATACAGGACCTCCTTGGGAGGCCAAACACACAGAGGTAAAATAAGAATGTTGGACTAGGTGACATCTAAAGATTCTGTCTTGGGATTTAAAAAATCCGCCATTCACTGTAATTATTAACCATCTATTTTTAGCAGACTTTAGATATTGTGGCCAGTTACACAGATATATAAGACTCTGCCCTTAATGGCCTCATAAAGAAATCTAAAAACATAAGATGATGCATTAAAGGTAGAAAAGAGAATATAAGGTATACCTTAAAAGAAAAAGGGGAAGAAAAAGGAAGTTATCTAAGGAAATAGTTCTATCATACCAGAAAAACAAGTAGTTTATACCCAACTCTGCCACTTATTTATTCCTCTTGTGAAAATTAGCTCTTATGTCACTGGGCATAGCAAGTGCAGTTCCCTCAGCTCACCTGCACCCGCATTTGCAGGAGCCAGTTCTCCTGCAAGTTGGCCACCTCCCACTCAAACTCCAGCATCTCTCTGCCTCTCAGCCTGATGGCTTTCTCTACTCTGAGCATTTTCTCTAGTACTGTGAGAATCTGCTTAGCCCATGCGCAGGGCAGCCCAGAAGTGCCAGGGTTTAACACCACATGGCAATCCCGAACCAGTGATGATAAATACCCAAGATTCCCTGGCATTATAAGGTTTGTTCCACATGGCTCCCAAGAGGGTCCCCAGCAGGACAGAGCCCCAGTAGCCAGCAGCACTAACTGGCTCATCAATGCAGTCTGTACTGGTTTTCCCTCTTCTCTGTCACAATCTCCCCACTCCCTTACCACGCTTTCTGAGGTCACCTTCCAAATCAACTACCTGTCTCAGGGTCTGCTTTTGAGAGAACCCAGACCAACACAAAGGAGAGCAGTAATTTAACAATGGTAATTACTGACAATGTTTCCATTCATCCCCTAATGTTCCCTCCCATAAAAGTCACTTTTTTTCCTTAATAAGTCTTAGCTGATATGCTTATCCAAAATTCAGAATTCTTTACTGACTCAGACCTCCCCCTGAAATTTTTTTAACTTTCCTGCAGGCCTTCCTTTCCTACCAACCAATCATCTCTCTTATTCTTCGCTACCAGTTCCCTTCTTCCCAGAACATCTCAGTACTTTAAAGTGTGATCACAACTCTTGTATAGAAAATGCAAAAGTTTAGAACAGTTTACACTGAAACATTTTTTCCCAAAATGGACATGGTTTCCAATGATACCAAATAGTAAAGACGACAGAAAGTAACATGGTTTCTTCTCATATTAGAAACATCTTTCCTTCCAAACTCGTCTTCATAAGGCTCCTTTCTCCTGTTTCAATATTTCAGGTTGACGTGAATATGTTGCTCAATTGAACTCCTCAGTAGAATCACTGATACTATTAGCTAATGTTTATTGACAACTTAATAGGGTTCATGTCCACTCACCAAATGTTCACAATGTAGTAATTGTCCTATTGTCCTCATTGTCCTATTGTCCTATTGTCATCATCCTATCAGACAAATAAGGAACCTGAAGGCAAATACCTTGTCCAAGGATGCCCAGCTGCCAAGTGGCAGAACTTCAGTGTAAATGGAGACAGTCTACTTAAGAACAGCAGCTTCATGCCCTCCCATGTTGAGCAGCCTTCCCTTAGGTAATGCTCTTGGTAAACTAGCAGAAATCCCTAGACCCTTGTGCTACAGCTTTATTGTCTCAGAGGATTCTTTTTTTTTCTTTTTTTTTTTGCATTTATTTATTTTTGATAGAAAGAGACAGAGCACAAGTCAGGGAGGGGCAGAGAGAGAAGGATACACAGAATCTGAAGCAGACTCCAGGCTCCGAGCTGTCAGCACAGGCTGAAGTCGGATGCTTAACCGACTGAGCCACACAGATGCCCCATGTCTCAGACGATTCTTTTTAAAAAGAGAAAACTGCAAGGTACCTGGGAGGCTCAGTCGGTTAAGCATCTGACTCTTGATCTCGGATCACATCATGATCTCACAAACTGTGAGATGGAGCCCCGCATCAGGCTCTTCACTGACAGCATGAAGCCTGCTTGGGATTCTCTCTGTTCCTCTCTCTCTGCCCCTCCTCTCTCTCTCTCTCTCTCTCTCTCTCTCAAAAATAAATAAATAAACTTAAAAACAAGAGTGAGAGAGAGAGAGAGAGAACACCGAATTGAGAGAAAACAGCTCAGACCAGCATGGAGAGGGGAAAAGCTGGTTTGGACTGAGGTACCATCTGTAATTTATGCCAATTCCAAAGGCTGCAGAGCCAATTCTGCTGTCTTAGGTGCATTTAGGAAACCTAGTGAATATCAGCATGGCACCCCAACTGGCATCTTTACACTGGCATCTTTAGCGAGAAGTCATTGTTAACAGTTAAAGCATCTCCCAGCTCAAGTTCCTCCAATGACATATGAAATAGTGACGCTAACTCAGGCTTTCTGCTTTGGTTGCAAAGTTATTTCAGGGAGGAGGGGGGAGGTGTGGGCTTCTGAAGAGCTGAAAGAACAGAGGCAGTTCTCAAGCACAATGCCCTTGACCACACCTCAACATTCAGTTCCTATGTCTCTAATCAAGCCAAAATGCCAAATCCTGTTTTAAAATATATACTTATATATTTGATGCCAAATTGCATCTATGGAACCCACAATCTACTTAGAATCACACAAGAAAACTGGTATTTGCCAAATTAAAAATGTAAGAAAAAACCCTTAATTACCATCTTGCTGGCATCAAATGGTGCAACTAGGGAATTTTCCTGTCCTGACTTGCTTTGGGGTTAGCTGGTAAGGATATTAATTCACTTCTCATTTGCTCAACTAACCACTTCCAAAGCACTGTTAACACAATACTGATTGCTTGCTTCTCCAAAAGAGATGAAAGAATGTGGCTGGAACTAGCACAGGTTTGGTTGAGAGGTTTTTGTAGATCTGCTTCTACTTCTGCGTCACTATTTAAAAACAAAAACGCAGGGCTCTGCATGTAAACATGCAATCACAGTAATGAGCAAAGAAGTAGCAAGAGAATGGAGGAAGACTAGGCCATACTTACAATGTTTTACTCTTTAAGGAAAAACAAAGGATGTCCACAGAGGGACTGGATATGTGTCCCATGCGTGGGGCATCAGTGACAATGGCTGGAATATTTTTAAGGAACAAAGGTATTCAAAGTACAAATCTGTACTCAGTCAAACCTACTGATCCTCTCATGGTGGGTGGCAAAAACCTAGGTCATTGAATATTTTTTTTGCCAGTCCTATACGATTCTCTTTATGTGCATGGGTTTCATCTGAATCATTTGATATTAAGAAAAAGCTAACAGCATTTTAACTTAGCAAAGAAAAAAATACAAACCCCCTACACTCCAGTTCTCCCATTCAAACACCACTTTCCCATCTCTCTACAGACACAAACAACTTTACATTGAGGAAAGTGAAGCTTCCCAACTCATTGCTCATGAACAGTACCATATCCCTGTTTACGAATAAGCCAGGGAACATTTTACATCGATGGAGCAAGCCATTTGGTCAATGGGAATGTTAAATTGCTTCCCCTTGTTTACTTCCAAGAATAAGGTGGCTCCAAAAACAAGACTGGCTGGGAACACATGCAAATTTCCAATCAACACCTGTCTATGAAAATCCACGGTGTCTCTTGTCAACAGCCTAACTTCTAGGGTATGAAGTTCCAGCTTACCTTTTCTAACATCTAGTAATTAGCCAGAAAGATAATCGATCAGGGTTCTGACCACTGTGTAGTGGAGGAAGCATGAAGTGCGGGTAGCTCTTAACTTTGCTCTTAAAGGGCATTGAGAACACTCCCTTTACACCCTCTAAAACATCTCTGAGGTGATGACAGTTCTCCTGGAAAACAAAACTAAAAAAAAACCCTTTCTTCATTTCTCCTTCTGCTTTTGAGCTATAACAGATAATAGGTTTTCCTGATGTCATGACTATTATCAAAGATTAATGACAATCCTTACATGGTATAGATATACCTTATATCTATAAAACATCTCTGCCTTACAAAAACCCAAAGCACTTTCATGAAGCATTAGCTCTATCTTTCACTTCCAACTTCACTGAGGTAAGATGAGGCATATATGCAATCCTCATGTAAAGGACAGAAAAACAGAGACACTCAGAGCTTGCATAATCTGATTAATGATGAAGCTGGAACTCTCCTCATTCATTTACTGGGCTGCTTTTTCTTCTACTAAGATTCCAAAATACATAAATAAATTAATCTGACACTTCTCTGAAATGAAGAATAATAATGGTTATTTAAGGCAGAAAAAAATATTTCACTGTCTTCCTATCTCATAACATAGCATTCTATCTAAGAGCCTTTTAAAAATATCGAGATCCTTTATTTCCAGATGCACATCAAGTATAACTCGGAAGCTCACCATCAATAGGTACATAGGAGAGGGTTACCTCCAGCCTCACTAAAAAAGGACACTAAAGTTTAGAATACCAATTAGAATTCAGGCAGCACACCAGGCACTCTTGGC
Source organism: Panthera uncia (assembly GCF_023721935.1). Classification (NCBI taxonomy): domain Eukaryota; kingdom Metazoa; phylum Chordata; class Mammalia; order Carnivora; family Felidae; genus Panthera; species Panthera uncia. The sequence goes on along the minus strand of NW_026057578.1, from coordinate 35,781,883 downwards.
ATGATTTCTCATTTAATCCTACATCAATCTATAAGGAAAGTAATAGCATCCCAATTTGAGGGATCAGGAAAGTGAGACTTGGAAGGTTCCTTGTACAAACTCTAGGTGGTCTCACAAAGGAGATGATCTGCTGTCTAGACATCCTTAGAAAATAATCTGCCTTCCCTTGTGACTAAGATAGAAGGATGGCTCCTAGATAAGCAGCCTGGAGTGAATATATTAAGATGAATCATAAGAAATTGCTGATATTTACCTGTTTTTAACCTGAAAGAATGTATATTTTCTATGATTCAAATTATTACTGTGGTGTCCCTGAAATGTATTTGGGAAAAAGAATCGCAAAAGTATTAATACCAAGGGTGAAGTCAGATGCTGCCTTTGAAAGCACAACCAAGGTCTTTAGATGAAAGAGGCAGGCTAGATAGAGTATTTTGATTCAAAAATGCACCAGTTCATAATGAGCTTAGTGAGAAAGGGTGTGTTCCCACCACTGGAGCAGAAACTTCCTTTCCCAAGCCCTTCTAGGATTTTGCCCTTCCCATTCATCCTTTCCGATCAAATTTATCCTTTCAGTAAACACAGGAGGGATTAGAGAACTTTAATTGGCTTTGAGGAAGAAATGGTAATCTGAGATGCCTGGGCAGGAACTATCTTGTGTCTTGTGGGAGAGAAGCAGGGACAGAAAGAGGAAAGGAAATATCTGCAGCTTGACAAGCTGTTCCCAGCCAAAGAGGAGAGTGAGCATACGAGAACAGGCAAGGTTGTTAAACCATTCACCCAAATTTGGCCAAGAGTTATGAGCATGCCATCTTGGATTTCTTCTTCCATTCCAGCTTCCTGTGTGAAGTAGGTAAGTTCACTGGCATCCCAGCATCTAGATCAATGTTTTCACACTTTAGCATGCCTCAGTATCACCTGGGGCCTTGAGAAGTAAGGTAGGGGAGCCCCACCTCCCTAAAGATTTTAATTGATTAGGTCTGCAGTGGATTCTAACCAGTTTTAGATGCTGCTGCTGCTGGTCCAAGAGGCACACTTTAAAAACTACTAGCCTGGGGCACCTGGGTGGCTCAGCTGGTTAAGTGTCTGACTCTTGATTTTGGCTCAAGTCATGATCTTACATTTCATGGGTTCAAGCCCCACATGGGACTCTGTGCTGACAGCATGGAACCTACTTGGGATTCTTTCTCTGCCCCTCCCCTGTCTGTATCCATGTGTTCTCTTGCTCTCTCTCTCTCTCTCAAAATAAATAAATAAACATTAAAAAAAACCCACTAGCCTAACTTCCAGTTATGTGCAATTGCATTGCATCTTCTTACCATGCAATGCAATCACCTGGGCCATGTCTGCACATACAGAAGTCATATATGTACCAAGGAGGATAAACCAAACAGATGATGCTACCCAAGGGATTGTGATGATAGGTGTTACAACTCTGGCTTTGGTGAAAACCAAGCTGCAACACATCTGTCTCTGAGATTCATATTAATAATAATAACTAACAGTTATTGACAAGTTCATATGTGCCAGGCAGTATGTCAAGTCTCTACCCATGTTGTCTTTGAGATAAATTTACTCTTATTACCTCTGTTTTATAGTGTAGACTCAGCCTTATTGGGTTAAGTCCATAGTCAATCTCCTAGAGGATGGAGGAGCTGGATCTAGAACCCATGACTCTCTGATTTAACCATGGTACACTGTATTTCCTGAACTCCAGGAACACTAGATCCTCCAGTGTCCCATTTCCAGTGTTCCTTGATAAAAGAATAAACACAGGTGCATGGGAAGTCATAGCTCTTTCCCTGCTTTACATTCTTATGTCTCTTCTGGGAAGTGCAAACATTCTCATCCAGGCCCATTTCTCCTAGACCTTACCTGCTAACCTAAGGGGAAATGCTTCATGTGTTAAAGTGCAGGAGATTGAAGGGGGTTTCCTGTTACCAGAGGTGATGTTTTAGATTTACTTATCTTTCTCTGTTGAAACAAACACCTAATGCCTTGTGGGAACATCACCTGGTGTTTGGGGACTCTGGCCCTAGAAATGTTATTATGGTTTGAGGCTCCAATGGGGAGTTGATTGCAAGGGGTGGGACACCTTGAGCAGAAAAGCTTCTTGATTTTATGACACCCAATTCTTGCCTTGTCTAACCCATCTCTTTGATGTTCGGGGGCAGGAGGTGGGAAAATGTTTTACAGAGATACCAAGCTCTTATCTGAATAGAGAATTGCCTTTATTGTTACTGCTCCATCTTTGATATGCTACTTAACTAGTCTCATAACTTGCCCCTTCACCTTGAAGTTCCCACTTTATAGCTTAATCCAGGACTTGACTTCCAGAAGCCACTTGCCTGAGACTACAAGCTTCTAGGCAGAAGTCGATGGAGTCTCCCCTCTCAATGGGAAGACTTTGAGCTTTTCCCAGGAGTTAGGCATCTCACATACAAAGTGTAGGTGCAACCTCATGGACCATATCATTGGCTAGGACAGATTTTCAGGAACACTAGCCATACAATGGCCAATTGCCTTTGGGTCACTAGCTCTAGAAGAGTAAAGTTGTAAACTATTGTCTTGACTTACCCCTTAGTTTTACTAAAGTACACAGATGTGTGGCCACATATCTGATTCCAGTGACATACATCCTACTTTCCCTGCTGATTCATTAGGTCCAAATAAGTTGCCTTTCATGCTATTTCCAAACTTGTTCAAATATTTACACATTAAAATTTCACATACCCTTTGATCTAGCAATAGCATTTCTAGATATTTCTTCTGTAGGTACTTGAACATGTGCAAAGTGAGGCATAACAGAATGGCCCGTGATAGCAAAGTATTGGAAACAATCTAATCCATCTGATCCATCAGTAAGGAACCAGCTGAATAAATTACAGGTAATCCAAATAGTGGAATAATATACAATCATTAAGAAGACTGAAGTAATCTACCTGAACTGATATGGAACAAATTTCCAAAATGTACTGTTGACAGGAAAGGAAGAAAATACAGAATTTTGTAGATAGTATGATACCATTTGAGTAGAAAAAAAGAAAAAGTATATATGTATACCCATACACACACACACACACATACATACACACACACACATATATGTATATACACACACATATATGTATGTGTATACATATATTATAAAAATAGGATGTCTCCAGAATAAATCCGGAGGAATCATGAAAAAAAAAAATAGCCATGTTGCTAGTTGCTTCAAGGTAGATTTTAGGTAATAGACCTAAGCATAGCTTGCATTTACTCATTCTTCCTGAGAGGCCTTGAAATTGATTTAGGACATTATTCCCTGCAGCTTGAAATAGATTCAAAATGAAAAAGTAATGGTATGGAACAAATCTCATGTTTTATCCTTTCCTCTTCCCTGCCACAATTGGAAAACCCTTACCCCCAATGGTACACACATGCCAGAGACATTACTGACATGCACATCATCTACTCATTTCTTTTTTAAAAATTTTTTAAATGCTTATTTATTTTTGAGAGAGATAGAGACAAAGCATGAGTGGGGAAGGGGCAGAGAGAGAGGGAGACACAGAATCTGAAACAGGCTCCAGGCCCTGAGCTGTCAGCACAGAGCCTGACGCAGGGCTCCAACTCATGAACCGTGAGATCATGACCTGAGCCAAAGTTGGACGCTTAATCGACTGAGCCAGCCCCACATCCACTCCAGTTTCTAATAAGTGCCCTTTCTGCTATCCAAGAGCAGAATTTTCCTATGTAAACTGCTGGATTTTAAAAAGAAAAGAAAATGTAGACACAGTGGGGCAAAACTGCAAAATCTCTGAGGACTTTGGGACATGCTTACAATAGAAGGCAAGTCCCTTGCATGAATGCAGTTGGATGGAATGAAGATCTAAGGGCTATATTTTCATATATATATATATATATATATATATGAAATTTATTGTCCAATTGGTTTCCATACAACACCCAGCCCAGTGCTCATCCCAACAGGTGCCCTCCTCAATACTGATCACCCACCCTCCCTTCCCTTCCACCCCCCAACAACCCTCAGTTTGTTCTCAGTTTTTAAGAGTCTCTTATGGTTTGGCTCCCTCCCTCTCTAACTTTTTTTTCCTTCCCCTCCCCCATGGTCTTCTGTTAAGATTCTCAGGATCCACATAAGAGTGAAAACATATGGTATCTGTCTTTCTCTGTATTACTTATTTCACTTAGCATAACACTCTCCAGTTCCATCCACGTTACTACAAAAGGCCATATTTCATTCTTTCTTATTGCCACATAGTATTCCATTGTGTATATAAACCACAATTTCTTTATCCATTCATCAGTTGATGGACATTTAGGCCCTTTCCATAATTTGGCTATATTTTCTAAAATCAAGAGTTGCTGGAGACCTTAAACTTCTATTAACAAAATCTTCAGAAAAATATAAAAAGCCTCTGATATTTTCTCTAAGTAGTTATTTCTCAAAATGTGCTTCTTAAATTGCATACACTCCCCACAGAATCACAACTTTTAAAACCAAAAGGGAAATTAGAGATTGCAGTTTAGAGAGGCAAAGAGATTTTCCCAGAGTCCTGTAGCAGCATTGTTAAATGCAGAATCTTCTCATTTCTCTCTCCAGAACTTCTACCAGTCTCTCTCACTCCAGCATATAAATTCATACTTCCCTCTCCTGTAACCTATGCCTTCTTTTTAAGTGTTGTCTTCTCTGTCTTCTTCCCAACAAGCTTCTGGATTGTTTCACCTATGCTCACTGTCTCCTCTTCCTCTGCCAATCTCCTTATCTCTGTTGTTAAACTTCCACTCCCTCCCCAAACCCACACAAAGTTCTCTCCCTGTGAACTGTAATTGGCAAACCATTTTTGTCTTTACCTTAAGAATCTCTCTGCATACATGACACACTTAGCACTTGCTTCTTCACCATCTTCCATGAGTGCCCTCTCTCCTGGGTTTCCTCCAACCTCCCTCATTGCTCCCTGTCACTCTCTCCTTGCCAGAACCCTCTTCCTCATCCCACTCTTGAAATGCTTGTTCTCTGGGGCACCTCGGTGGCTCAGTTGGTTAAGCACCCAACTTTGGCTCAGGCCATGATCTCAAGGTTCCTGGGTTCAAGCCCCGCATTGAGTTCACTGCTGTCAGTGCAGAGCCCACTTCAGATGGATCCTCTGTCTCCCCCTCTCTTTGCCCTTCCCACATTCTCTCTCTCTCTCTCTCTCTCTCTGTCTCTCTCAAAAATAAATATAAATAAATAAGCAATTTAAAAAAACATTTAAAAAGAAAAAGAAATGCTTGTTCTCTATCACCTCCCTGGCTCAGTCTACACATTTTCCTAGGCTCATCTCTTCCTACTCATTTTATTACCACCTGCGTACCAATGGCTTCCAAACATCTTATCTTCAACTCCAGTTCTTTCAATGATCTGGAACCCAATCTGCAACTTCCTATGGAATGTCATTAGAGGAATATCATTCCTCAAGAACATCAAACTTCACATGCACAGAAATCTGAACATATTAATCATTCTTCCCCAAGACTAGTGGATTTCTCATTTTAATGAACAGTAACATCACCTTCCTGGTCACTGAAGGTTGAAATCTTAGTCATCTCTAACTGGTGCTTCTTCCAAATTTCACATCCCATCAGTCACCAAATCTTAATACCTCCATCACTGAAATACTTTTCTAATCTGTGCCATTTTCTCCATTCCCAGGGCCATTACTTTAGTTTAGGTGATTATTACTGCTCAATATTATATCACAGCAGTGCTCTAGCTGCTGTGCCTGCCTCCAATCTCTGCCAATCTCCCTTCCAACACCTGCCATTCTATAACTCTGCCTTTTTTGTTAAGTCCCTTCAATGACTCAGTAAACTTAAGATAACATTCCAAGCTCCTTACATGATCTACAGGATTCTCTATGATCTTCCCTTTCCTAATTTTCCAGCTTCATCTACTTCTCCCCCACCTCCACTTCTATTGAACAACTTAGAGTCCCCAAATCCCAGCCTGCAGCCTACCTTCATGTGCTAAATGTGTTATTGCTTCTGCTGTGATGAATTCGACTGTCTCATCTACCTAGAGGACATCTATCCACTCTGTGAACTCAGCTGAACTACAATTTCCTCTGGGATCTCTCACCATAGTCTTCCTCATACCAATTCCACCTGAATTAGCTACTGTCCACCTCTACCTCCATGATCCTCTGTGCTTCCATTTTTAGTGCTTCATGCTGCACTAAAAGTTAGAGAAAAATTTCAATTTAGCTTTTCCTATAGTTGTAGCTCCTCAAGTATAGGAACTATTTTTCACTTCTCTTTTTGTCCCTGGGGGCTATGTGATCTCTATCACACAGTTAGTAACCAGTTCCTGATAAATTAATAAATTAGTATATCTTTCTTCAGGCTTCTAGAACAGTATTCTTTACACTACGCCTAAAATAATAACTGACTGGTTGATTTAAGAGGGAGGTATATCAACAATCACAGTGATCTGTAAAACATGAGAGTATTTTTCACACTGTACAGAAATGAAATTTTACAAATCTCCTATGATTTCAAAGACCTGGTAACTAGAACTATGTTCCAAGAACTGATTTAGTTCTTATTTTATTGTGTCCTGAGAATTAAGCTATTCATTCAAGTATGTATATATGTTGACTTCTTCTTTTTGGTTAAAGCTAGAGATGCCCTTTCCACATAAATGAAATTGCTAAGGTTAATTTCAGGGATGACATCTTTAGCAGTCTCAGATTCAACTACAATTTGTAACAATAAATGCATTTTTTTCTAAGTTTATTTATTTATTTTGAGAGAGAGAGAGAGCATGAGCAGGGCAGGGACAGAGACAGAGGGAGAGAAAGAATGCCAAGCAAGTTTAAACTGTAAGTGCAGAACCCAACATGGGGCTCAAATTCACAAACTGTCAGATTGTGACCAGATCTGACAGAGTCCAGATCAAGAGTCAGATGTTTAACTAACTGAGCCACCCAGATGCCCCAATGAGTGCATTTCTAGTGCCATGGTTCTCATCAGAATTCTTCAGTTGGCTGGAAGATTTTTCCAGAAATGCCTCAATCTTTGAGGATACCCTCATATGTCTGTCAAGACACAGACGAAACACTTTAAGTAGTTCTCTCATTCCACAGCATCCCATCTTTTCCACACTCCACCCATTTGACAACAAAATGTGGGAGTAATGAGCCTAATAAATCACGTTTACATCCACTGTAAGTTTGTAACATTTTCATTTCCAGATTTCATTCCACAGTACCAACTAATAGGGAGACTGCCTTAAAGTAAAGATATTTGGGGGACTTAAATAGTAAAGCCTATCCAAGTAGACACCAAGATGGATTCATATGATAGCAAACTTAATCACAAGTAGAAACCACCTGCAAAGAGCCAGATAAACTCCAGAAATTAATTTGTACTTAGATTTGTTCAGAACTCAAAATTTATTTTCCCAAAGAAGCTAACCTATATATCACAAATACTTCCTCTGGCCTGCTTTCAGTGGCCTCCTACAATTTAACTGTGATAGAATTGAGGGATCCATCTGCCAATCCAACACTATGCGTGTGGGCAACAATAAAAGTACAACTTTCAATGAGTAAAGTATCTGATTTTCCCAAAACCCTTGCAGAACAAGAAACCATATTTGAGAAGTATGGGGAGGAAACCCCTCAAGACAGGGCAAAGCAGAATTTGCATGAGCTGGGCTGGAGAAAATGCTTCCTGCAGCCATTTACATCCCAACTGGGCATTAGTACTTCAGTAGGCGGTGCATAAAGCTAAAAGGAAATTCCACAGCATCAGACATACCCAAATTGAGGGACATTCCACAAAAAAACTGGCCTGTATTCATCAAAAATATCATGAAAGACAAAGAAATACCAAGAAACTCTTCCAGATTAAAAAAGACTAAAGACGTGTTAACTGAATGCAGTTCAGATCCAGAAATTTTTTTTGCTGTAAAGAACATTATTGGGATAATTGGGGAAGTAAATGACGTCTATAAACTGAATAATAGTACTATGTCAGTGTTAATTCCTTACTTTGATGATAGTACTATGATTATATGAGCATGTCCTTGTTTTTAGGAAATATACATCAAAATATTGAAAGGTAAAAAGATATCTTTCAAGTTATTCTCAGAATTCTGGGGGAAATACACACACACACACACACACACACAGGTATAGAGGGATGGAGGAAGGGAGGGAGGGAGGGAGGGAGAAAGGAAGGAAGAAAAGAAGGAAGGGAGAGAGGGAGGGAGAAAAGAAGGAAAGGAGAAAGACAGAAAGGAAGAAAGAAAAGAGGGGATATTAGTAAAACACTGAATGTGAATGTGAAGGGCACATAGTACTTCTTTCTACAATTTTGCAACTTTTCCATTAAAAATTAAAACTTAATTAAAAATTAAAACTTGTGTCAAAATTTTTAAAAAGTTTTAAGAAGATTCCACCATACTTTTATAATTTTCAGTCATGTGGTATAATTCTCAGTCATGTGGTCCTAAGGGGCTAACATGTTTGTTTGTTTGTTTTTAATTTTGCCACTCAAGTAACAATGGAGCAATGCTGCAAGTCCTCAAAAGTGTGAGGCCACCCCTTTGAAAGTGTCTTTGCCTATGGTTCTTTGTAGAGCTGGCTCCTAGTGGGAGGGTAGATCCAGACTATGAACCCATAGCTGTCTCCAAAGGCCCATTGTGAGTATTCTGAACAGAGCTTCCCATTATGAAGGCATGAGCAACATTTATCGTTTTCACCCAAAACTTTGGTTAAGCCTGTTTAAGTTGGCTTTCCCTTGGTTTTATTTTGCTATGCTTGGATAACTATATAGATCTATTTACAGCTTTCCCTATTGTCTGAGAATGTGGCTTTGAGGCAGTATAATTAGCCATTTCCAACTGAGGTATTAATGATTTCTCTGTGATACCTAGGTCCATTCCTGGCCTCTACCCTCTGCTTCTCCTGCAGGGTCATCTGTACCATGGGACTTGAGCTGGTCCTCTTTGTTCCAAGCATCTCACCCAGACTGCCTCCCTTGGCCCTTCTTTCCAGCAGCTATCATGGTGAAATGCCTGACATGGCCCTGCTCCGTCTTGTCCATGTGCCAAAACCAACATTTGATATGTACTTCTGGGATTTTTAGAGCTGACCCCAAAATATCTATTTACCCAGACGTTGACATTCTCATGAGTAATGGGCAAAGCTCCGAGGACACACTGTTGGTGGCAGAGCAGGATTCAGAATCCCACTCAGAATTTTAGAGTTGGACAGGGATTGAGAGATCGTCAAATCCAAACATCTCATTTTAGGATAAGGAAAATGGTACTGCAAGCAGTGAATCCAATCCAGCATTAGAACCCAGGTACTCTGGCTCCTGGATTAGTTCCTTTAGACTCTATCAAAGGAATGAATGCACTTAGGTGAAATGGGCCCTGGAGCCTGAGTTATTAGGTGGGTAATGGTGAAGGCAGCCTCCCAAATACATACTTTGGGATTAGAGACAACATTTCCAAATCCTTTTTCAGAGTCCTACACGAAGAAACCTCAAACCCAGGATTCCAGCCAAAAACAATGATTCCCCAGTCCCTGTGAAATCCTGGATGGATGTTTAATTGGGCAACATATTAGCTGACTCCTGTGGCAGAGGCAGGCCTCAACAGAGTTCCAGGGCTACCACTTCAGAAGGAGTAAATGTGTGTGTGATTCTGAATCATACACAGTAGGCCACTTGCTCTTATCAATTGGATGAGTGAATGCAAGAGAATATGAGGGAAACTTCTGAAAAGTAGCGCAGTACAATATGCCCCCATGAATTCAATTCACAGCTTACCGAAAAGCTAACTGAGGAATATCTGGGTGGCTCAGTTCAGCGTCCAACTCTTGATTGCGGCTCAGGTCATGATCTCTTGGTTGGTTATAGGATCGAGACCCATGTTGGGCTCCATGCTCAGCACAGAGCCTGCTTGGGATTCTCTCTCTCTCTCTCTCTCTCTCTGCCCTTCTCCTCCACTCACACTCTCTCTCCCTCTCTCTCTCTGCCCCTCCCAGGCTCTCTCTCTTTCTCAAAAATAAACAAGAAAGAAAAGAAAAGAAAAGAAAAGAAAAGAAAAGAAAAGAAAGGTTAATTGAGAAACTTTAAAGAGAAAGTTCCAGAGGGGCCTGGGTGGCTCAGTTGGTTAAGCATCGACTTCAGCTCAGGTCATGATTTCCAGGTTCATGAGTTCGAGCCTCCATCAGGCTCTCTGCTGACAGTTCAGAGCCTGGAACTTGCTTTGGATTCTGTGTCTCCCTCTCTCTCTGCCCCTCTCCCACTCACACTCTGTCTTTCTCTCTCTGTTTCTCTCTCTCTCTCTCTCTCTCTCAAAAATAAATAACCATTGTTTAAAGATTAAAAAAAAGAAAGTTCCGGGAAAACATACTGGAAAAGGGACATTTCATTATCTGTCAGGTCCTAGTACTAAACAAGGCAAACACAATTATTAACTCATTCATTTATTCTCACTCTCTCAGTCATTCACTCATTCATTTATTTAGTCACATAAGAAATAATTATTGATTTCCAATTTGTAATAAGTGTCATGATGGATTACAGTGAAGTCCTCACCCTTAAGAAGCACATAGTTCTGGGGTACCTAGGTGGCTCAGTGGGTTGAGCATCCAATTCTTGATTTTGGCTCAGGCCATGATCTCAGGGTTGAGCCCCACATTGGGCTGCACACTGAGCACAGAGCCTGCTTGAGATTCTCTCCCTCCCCCTCTGCCCCTCCTCCATTCACATGCATGCGCATGTACACACTTCCTCTTTCTCTCTCTAAAATAAAAAAAAAAAAATTACACTCCTTAATATATAGACACCTGACACAAATAAGAAAAGAGCAACCCAGCTGAATTATGACCAGGGATTAGGGAAATCAGAGCAGCGAGATACCATTTTTAGCTATCATGTCAGCTAAATTTTAAAATACTGATAATACCCAGTGTCTAAAGTTTGTGGAGAGAGGGCTTTTCAATTGCTGTTGTTGTTGGGAATATAAATTGAGATACAATTTCGAGAGAGCAATTTGGTGGTAAGTACCAATTTTTTTTTAATTCACACACTATTTAACCCTGTATTTTAGTTTGCAAAAACCCATCTGGATTCCTTGCAGTGAAGTGTTCCTTTCCCCTTAGTAACAGGAGCAAGAGTAACTCTGGGGAGTCACTTTCTTTCTCCATTTCTAGCCCATGTCACAAGGGGGCATGTGCCCAGGCCTGGCTAACAAAGGAATTACATCCCTCTAGCCACAATAATTGGCTCACGGATGGGCATATAAATCAATGTTACACAATTTAGGGACATTTTCCGGAGTTACTGAAAGAAAATTGGCCTCTGTTTTCCAGTGAACTTGAACTTTTGAGAATCAAAGCCTGGACACACTGGCAGCCATTTTGCCACTAGAAAGGAAGGCCTTAAGAATGGACAGTATAGAGGTGGGAAGGGGAATAGTCCAGTGATACCTCTTGAAACTCCCTGATATCTGATTCTAAAGTTAGATTCACTCTCTCAGCCAATAAAGTTGCTTTTGGCCTAAATTAGTTTGGGTTGGGCTTTCTGTTACTTACAACTAAAAAATCTAGGCAGAAGCATTCATCGGTGGGATGACTAACACATGTGAACAAAGATATATGTACACAGTCATTGCAGCATTTTTATCACAGTGGAGAAAGTGTCAGCAACTGAAGTGTTCAAGAGGAGAAATGCTTAATTAGAGTTCACTCAAACTATATTGTGGAATATTAGGGTATCATACCATTGGGTAAAAAGCAAATTATAGTACAGCACATGTAATGTGTGTAATGTGATTACATTAATGTGAAAAGGCCTATGCAGGTATGTATTCAATGCATTAATTATTATAAAAATATAGTGGTATATGCATTTACATTTGTATTTACACAAAATAAAGGGGACTTTAACATGTTATTTTATTTTTTTCCTGCATCAATTTAAATGTTTATAAAAAGAAGGAAAGGAGAATCCAGACACAAATCATGGCATATGTAAAGGCAAGACCACTCTGAAAGAGAATACTAAAATGTCTTCAGTTAGATTACTCCAAATGCCAACTCTGAACTAAGGACTCCAGGGCAAGTAGTTTATTTGGGAGGTAATCCCAGAAAATGCTGGTAGGGAAGTGAGGAAGTGAGATAGGAAAGAAAGGAAGGACATAAAGGATGCACCAAACCCCAGTTACTATTGAGGATAAGTGGAACTTAATTCTGCAGGGGAAACTCTGTGAAACAATGTAGAGCATGTGACTCAGGCAGCCTCCTCCACCTGAGGAGGAGGGAGCTGAGGTATTTATACACCATTACTGAAAGCTATTAGTGAGAGACGCTTCCAGGGGCCATGAACTTCCTAGCATCTCAAGCCTTCTCCATGCATGGGCAGAGTGGGTTCTGGTGGTTAGAGAGGCCCTTGGGAAGAGAGTGTCAGGTGCTTGCAGTTGGAATTTGGGTCAGCATCCATAACAACATTAAACGTTAATGGAATATGCATTGGCACAGAGATGATCTGCTTTAAGTATATCTTCCAGGACTGATAAGGAGCCCAGTGTAGATGGGGAACAAACTGTGTTGGGAGAGGTGATTGAAGGTACCTGTAAGATCAAGGTGAGGGTGGGGGGTTGGGTTGGTGAAGAGATCTTTCCACCATATTAAGAATTTCTTGGCAATGGTAGGCCACCAGAGTGTGTAAATAGTAGAGTAATACGATCAGATTCATAGAAATTCATTTTAGAACAGTAGATCTAATTATGGATATGTAGTTATATTCAAAACATTGATGTGTAAAGATCCACTATTGTGTGTGTGTGTCACAAATAACACTCATCCTTTCAACAAATATCTATGGAGAACCCACTATAAATATCTGTTACACCTCAAGAATCTGTTTCCAATCATTTTAAACAGAGTTTGCAAGTGATTTTTCTTAATGAAATACAGATAATTCTGTAATCATCGGGTGTTATCAGTCCTATTCCCAGTTCCATGTGTTCTCTTGAGTGAGAGCATGTAAGAAAGGAGCCACAGCCATGGAGTATTGTGCTAGCTGTGGGTGCCCTCCCCGGATATATCTTAAATATGAATACCATCTGTTAGCATTAAAATTATGAAGAAATGTTGGAGTTTTTAAAAATCTTTTTATTTAAATTCAAGTTTGTTAACATATGGTGTAGCCTTGGCTTCAGTAGAACGTAGTGATTCATCTCTTACATATGACACCCGGTGCTCATCCCAAAAAGTGCCCTCCTTAATGCCTATTGCCCATTTAAACCATCCCCCACCCACCTTTCCTCCAGCAACCCTCACCTTGTTCTCTGTATTTACGAGTCTCTTATGGTTTGCCTCCCTGTTTTTATCTTATTTTTCCTTTCCTTCCTTTATGTTAATCTATTGTGTTTCTCAAATTCCACATATGAGTGAAATCATATGATAATCTCTTTCTCTGACTGACTTATTTCGCTTAGCATAATACACTCTAGTTCCATCCACATTGTTACAAATGGCAAGATTTCATTCTTTTTCATTGCTGAGTAGTATTCCAGTGTGTGTGTGTGTGTGTGTGTGTGTGGTGTATATATATATACACATCACATCTTTATCCATTCATCAGTCGATGGACATTTGGGCTCTTTCCATAATTTGGCTAGTATTGATAGCACTGCTATAAACATTGGGGTGCATGTGCCCCTTCAGATCAGCAGTTTTGTATTCTTTGGATAAATACCTGGTAGTGCAGTTGCTGAGCTGGAGGGTAGTTCAATTTTTAATTTTTTGAAGAAACTCCATACTGTTGGTTTTTAAAATTAAATTAGATCACAAACTGGGAACAACTAGGACAATTGGAAAGAGTTTTTCCAGCCATCCAGGAAAGAGATAGTGGTCTTGAACTAAGGCTGAATTTTCAAGTACTGAAGGGAGAAGATGAATCTGGACTTGTTGTCCACTTATTGCTTACCTCACCAGGTCCCTTCTGTTCCCATCTCAGCCCTTTCTGTGCCCCAAGAGTCTGATCCCTATGGCCCACAGTACTAAACTCCTGTACCCTGTGATTTTTGGTTGGTTTTTGGCAATAAGAAGCATGGGTAGAAGATCAGAGGATGGAAAGAGGGAGAGTGGTCAGAGTGATTATTTCCCTGCTCCCCTATCCCTGTCCGCCACAGTTCTGACAGTGGCTGCATTGTCATTTCAGCTCCCATTGGGTGGCCCTTCTTCCATGGTTCCAGACTCACATATAAAGTACTTTTGATAATCCACTGCCACCTTGCCCCTTATTTCCTAAGATGTTAATAGCATCCCATAGTTAACCCTGGGTCTTTCGTCATTCTTTCTTAGCTTCCTCATCTTTACTTTGCAGGGGGAGGTGGGGGGCTCTTCATTAAACTCTCTACCATTCAGTCCTTTTAGTGTTTCTTACAGAAACTGTATTTTTACAGAGAATAAAAGATTGTTTCCAAGGTCACTTGGTTAGACTTCATGATCGGTGGGATGTGTCCATGCGAAGTTGGGGAGAAGGAAAAGAATAAAGACACTTCAGGCTCTGGCTGTAACAGTGAGGCAGATAGTCAATGGTGTGAAGGTTGAAGCCAGAAAGGTGCATAGAAACAGCAAGTTGTGGTGCGGCAGGAGGAAGGAATGAGTAGGGTTGCTCACAGGTGAGTTAGCATACCAGATATGTTGACTTGAGTCTCCAGGCATTGATGTTGCCATTGGAATACAGGAATTGGAGTTGGGGTGGAGGAATGGGATTGAAGTTGGGGATAGATTTGGAAATGCGGAAGGCCACTAAGAAAATCTCAGGCAAAATTTGCCACTCACAACTCCGTCCTTTTCTTTCCTTCTGTTTCTTCCTCAGCTCAACTATACTCCTCCTCCTCCTCCAACCCAGATCCCCTGTATCTCCCCTCAAAGTTACCTTCCCAGGATAACATTGCATATTTTCAAGACTCCCCTTTCCCATCACCAAAGGTTTTCTAGTTTCTAATTCCTCAGAGGACTGAGTACTGTTTTCCACAATGACAATGACTTCTTCTGACAAATGACCTCCTCTTAATGTAAAAATGAACCCACTGGGGTGCCTGGGTGGCTCAGCTGGTTAAGCATCTGACTTCGGCTCAGGTCATGATCTCAGAGTTCGTGGGTTCAGGCCCCATATCAGGCTCTGGCTGACAGCACGGAGTCTGGAGGCTGCTTCAGATTCTATGTCTCCCTCTCTCTCACCCTTCCCCCACTCATACTCTGTGTCTCTCAAAAATAAATAAACTTTGAAAAAAAATTAAAAAAAACAAACTCACACATTTCTGTTCTAAGAGATAATCTGTGTATTTCAAAGGATGGTGGCTGGACCACCAATTGGGCAATGACTGAAGTCCTCATGTTACAAAAGAGGATCTACCTCCTGCCAAGGAGACGACAGTGTACCAGGGGACTATTCAGGAATGCAGGATAAACATGGTCCATCCTCCTGGAACATCAGCTTTACTCAAAGATTTGAGGATGGGTGACATTTTAAAACTAAATAGAACATTAGAGTATACTATGGAGAAGATGCAAAATTCCTAGCAAGTTTTAAGATAAAGCATAATCCTCCAAAGCATTCCCCGCCAAAAGGCTCACATTGAATTTGACCCGCTTGTAGGGTACTTGGTGGGGAAGTTGAGCTAAATTAGTGCTTCTCTGAGGACTATGCCAAAGATGGGAATTTCTGAACATTGGACAGCAAATATTTTAGAGCCAGCAAGACTTATGATACCCCCATAAATCATGCCTTTTGGCCACCCAGACACCATTTACCACAAGCCTGTGCCTTAAATGACAGTTCCTTGTTTAGCTGCCTTCCCTAACTTTGGAACTTGGTGCATAAAATACCTTTCAGATTATGTAAATCCATCCACTACAAGCCTTCTTTAGGTTTTTCTATTGTACACTGTTTTAAGTGTAACACATTTGCTTTCTTCCTGCAGAGAACATATCCTGGTTCCAGAAAAGTCTTCCAAGGAAGAAGGGAAAAAAATGCATACACCAGCTTCTTGAAACATTTGGCACCTGCTACACTCACCAATAAATCTAAACTGGACAGCTTGACATTTCCTCAAACAAGACCCCACCTCTCAAAGAACATTTGTCCTAACATGAAAAACAATAAAGGCCCAGCTGATAGAATGCAAAATATTTTCCCTAGTCTAACTGCAGAAGCAAAATAATTGCTTGCTTAGACAGCGATCTGAACCACTCCACAGTCCATGACTATTATAACCCTGTTCAGATGGCATCAGCAATAACCCTCAATAATCTTCAAATTGGAAGGGTTTACATGCTGTCCCAACACTCAGCTTTTTGAAACCTACCTGTCGACAGAAAACTGCACTCTGACCTTCTTAAGTATTGTATATGCCTGTGCGAAGGCTATGGAACTCAGTGGATCCTTTTTTACTTTGTAAAAACACAGTTGTCAGTTCCGGCCTTAGAAACAATTCAAGTTATAAACAATTTAATGGAGGTTTCCTGTCTCCTCCTTTCCCCTTTAACATGGAGCCTTCCTCCGTTGTTTCCAAAGGAGACCTTAGCTTCCCCACCAAACCCTCACTCCCACAGACACTCCTCCCTTGCTACTCAAGGGCTGCCAAGTTCTCCCAAAAAGAGGAGGACAGGATATGGCAGAGCCTCTACCAGTTTCCCAATCCATCGTGCTGTCTCTCGAAGGGTTAGAAGTTTCAGCTTCAGCAGGCTCCAGGCATTTTCATTCCAGCTCAGCCACTTGGGGAATCCAATAGGCTTTTATGATGGCTTGGGAAGATAACCATCCCTTGGAAAATTGTTCTGTAAGAAAAATGCATCCAAAGTTCCAAGTGACTTTTGGAACAGAACATTTTCACATGATAGGACTTCTGTAATCTACATAATATGTTGGAGACTTATATATAGTTTCCATGGACCCACAAGATTTCATGGGAGTTCCCTAGCAATGTCACCAAAAATTAATCTAGAGACTTTGGGGAAGGGCTGGGAAGATTATACACTTGCTTAAAGCACTAGCAAAGTAGGAGCAAAGTGTTCATTCTCTGAATTTGATTTGCATTATTTTGTAAAGTATCAGACGTAGTCATATTGAGGGAAACTAGAACTCTTTTGAACTTCATTTATTTCAGGCTTAGTATTGTTATTTTGAATTCTTTATGGGGAAACTAAGCTTAAAGCATTTTAATAATTTTAAATAGGCCTTGATTACTAGATAAAGGAGAGAAAAGGCAATAACAATATTTGCACAAATACCAGCCTTGGCTTCAGCACTAAATGGTTAACATCTGGGTGTCCATTTTCTTATGAATTGGGTTTGCCTGAAGATTCTTTCCAGTTTAACATTTCATGGTGTCAATTATTTCTCTCATGTCTTCACGTATGGTTCTCCAACAGGACCTTTCTGCCCTGGGTGAATATGTGCCAAGATTCCTCCTGGTTTAGCTAGAAACACAGCTGTGCCTCCTGATCCATGAACTGGCATCCCCAGAACCTGGTGAAGCAGCAGATAATCTGGAGAACCTCAGCAGATGCCATCTACAAACCTCAGGAGACAAAATCTGAAAACCTTCCTGTGACCACTAAAGACTCCATGTCAACATTCACAATATTCCAGATTAGACAATGATTGGAGTCCATCTACCAGAGGCCAAAGAGCTGACAAATTCTCCTGACTTGTCACAATATGACACACAAATTCCCTTCTATTTTAAAAAACAGGTAGCAAGACATTCTACGTTTTGAAAATGGAAAAGTCAATATCTTCCAGTTGGTGTAAGAGAAAACATTTAGTTAATGCTTTTTGCATTAATGTCTGTTCATTGTGCCTCCTCTCTCTCTGTCTCTCTGTCTCTCTGTCTCTCTGTCCCCCCCAACACACAAACATACACACACACACACACACACACACACACACACATGCTCACCATCCCTCCACTATGTGCCAAAGGTTTTAATAGTCAAAGCATTTTGAGCATAAAGCCAAGTCTTGCTTGGCAGGGAGGTCTTGATTCCAAGGAACTTTAGATAAAACAATCTGCTAACTCAAAACAGCTTGCCTGAGCTTTGGAATCAGATAAAACAGGGGTCAGTTAACTGTGGCCTCTAGGCCAAATCTGGCTCACCACCTGTTTCTGTACACCTGCAAACTAAAAATGGTCTTAATATTATTAAATTGTTGAAAAAATGCAAGAAGAGGTATAATAGTTTGAGACACATAAAAATTTTATGTAATTCAAATGTCAGTGTCCATAAATAAAGTTTTATTGGACTACACATACTTGCTTATATATTGTCTGTGACTGCCTTCACAGTACAACAGAAGAGGTGAGCAGTTACAGTGAAGACTCTATGGCCCACAAAGCTGAAAAATTTGCTATCTGACTGCTTACAGAAAAATGTTTGCCAATCCATGAAATAGACCTACACTTTGATTTTGCCACTTAATATTTCTGTGGCATTAAGCAAGTTTCTTGACCTCTGTGACCTCGATTTCTCTTTCTAAATTATGAGTAGTGGTATCTAATCTGTAGGTGTCTAGAATAATGCTTGGAACCACATATATTAGATCTTTTGCCATGTCTTCTTCGCATGCCTTTCTTGGTGTAGTTGTCAGAGGCATTAGGCCAAGAGACAAAGTTCTAATTTACAAAGAAGGCAGACCACATCATATCTTGGTTGCAGGGACCAGAGCTGGGCTTCTGGGCCTATTTTAGTAAAAGTTATTTTTGGCCAGTACCTGGACTTTTTATTATTTTCCTTTCAGTGGAGGTGAAAGTAGATACTAACAAATTTGCATCTACCACTTTTTCTATTAAACCCCTGGGAAACTCTTGACCAAGAGGAAAGTGTTTTAGTTGTCAAACTGATAAACCATATAAAATAAGTCAATAAGTATTAAAAGTTGGAGGGTTCAGACATCCCACTCCATGGAAATTGGAATTATTTATTCAATATGCAATTACTACAAAGCATAACAACTCCCACAGTGAGAGCCCCAAATCACAACGTCCTCTGAGATTTCCCTGCTATTCTCTGGATCCCTCTGCCCACTTCATTCAAAAGTATTTTACCACGAAGTCAACTCAACAAGGAAAATGGTACTCTAAAACCAGCTAAGCAGATGATTCCTACCTCATAAGGAAACCGCTATGTTTAGAGAAATTAAAAGTACAACTTGGGTAGTTTTCTACCTAATTGGGAGGCAGTGTACTCTGGTGGAATAAACTTTGGAAGTAAGCAGGCCCGGGTTCCAACATCAGTGTGTTACCTTCTGCTCTATGATGTTGCCCTACTGGCTTTCTCACCTTCTCTGGACAATGAGGGAAATCAGTTTTACCCCACAGGGTTGATATGGGATTAAGCAAAATGACTTATATAGCAGCTTATGAACTTCTGAGCAATGTCTGGCACATAACAGTTGTTTGGCAATTGTTTGTTTCCAACCCCCATCTCCTCTGATTACAAAATGAATCAGGGGTTCAGGACTTGCCACCCTTCTGAGTTCCTGCCAGTGCCAGGAACTGTGACTATATGTAAGATCTCAGCTACTCTTTGCATCACCTTAGGTGAGTGATGTTTGTAGCTTCAGCTTTTAGATGAAGATGTTGACTATAACATCTTGAGAGTGCTCTTTTCTGTATGAGAAGTATAAATGTAAGGACGGGAGGAATTGTGCGTAGCTGTATGGCTCAGCTGGCCAGCTTTGTTATGCAAAAAATTGCTAATGGTATCTAGGGCTGTGAAGGTGGTAGAAATAATAATCTTGCCAACCTTTAAACGCTTTTTACGGAAACATGATATACTGAAAATACACTTAGTCATACAGTCCAATGAATGTTCACAAACTGAACACACTTTTGCCACCAGCATCCAGACTAAGAAACAGAACAGGACACCCCCAAGAAGTTCCCAGCCATGCTTTCTTTTGGCCACTAGTCTTCCAAGGGTAACCACTATCCTGACATCTAAAAATTTTTTTAATGTTTATTTATTTTTGAGAAAGAGACAGAGTGCGAGCATGGGAGGAGCAGAGAGAGAGGGAGACACAGAATCTGAAGCAGGCTCCAGGCTCTGAGCTGTCAGCACACAGCCCGAGGCAGGGCTCGAACTCATGGACTGAGTGAGATCATGACCTGAGCTGAAGGCAGACCCTTAACCTACTGAACCACCCAAGTAACCCATCCTGACATCTAACAGCACCAATGAATGGTGCCTGTTTTTATACCTAAAATCAGACATCAGACTCTTTGTCTCTCATGTCCAGCTTCTTTGTCCAAGACTTATAAGATTTACCTCTACTGTAGGATGGGTATAATTTGAGATTGGGTCGTTCACTCTCAATGCTGTAGAGCACCCCATTTTGTGATCACACCACAATTTATTCATCCATTCTATTGCTAATGGGCATTGGGGAATCCCAGTTTGAAGTTATGTGAACTTTCCACTACATGTCTTTTGGTGACTATTTTATGCATTTCTACCGAGAACATACTGAAAAGTAGATTTGTTGAGCCCCAGGGTAGCTTACGTTCAGCTTTAGTAGGTATGACTAAGCATTTTTCCAAGGTTTGTATCCATTTATACCCCCACCATTGGTGTCCCACATCCTTACCAACAGTAGGAATCTTCCCTCTTTTCCATTTTTACCATCTGGTGACACCTCCTCACATTTCTACTTCTGTCTCATATACACAAAGTATTCAACTCAAAGAATGAAAGACAAGAAATGAATACAAGAACAAATTGAGGGAGCATCACAAAGTCTCCAGGAAAAACATGAGGGTCGTGGAAATGTAATGAGCCACTGGATAGCATCCTTGTTATCAAATGCACATGGAACTCACTTTTGTGCTCGATGATTTGCCCTTCTCCCTGATGGTTCATTTAAATTGAATTTCTGTAATAGGATCCTCTTTTTCTACCATCCCACATTTTGACTTCAGAAATGTATTTCCTTCCCACCATTGCTTGGGTCTCCCAGGATAGCCTTTAATGAAATTTGGGATTTTGGCAAAGAACAAGTAGGAGAAATAGGAAAAGACTGGGCTCCAGATCCAGGAACAGTCAGTAAACATAAATATGTGTTTCAAAATGGGAAGGAGTAGAGAGGGAGGAACCTGGGTTGTGCCCAATATGTCCCATCTTCAGGGACCACTTCACCAGTTGATACATGATAATAGTACTAATTTACATTTAAATAACCTTTTTCAATTTATAAAATGTTCTGGGAATCTATGGAACACCTGGAAAGAAAGAAGTCCTGTGAATGCTACAAGCTAAAGGGCTACTGCTTACTGGCTTCACACCAGAACTTTCTGCAGTAGTCAGGTAGAGGCTGATGTAAATAAATGTGAACTTGGGACAATAACAGGAATGGTCACAAGCTCTCTCTCTAGCCTGGTCCTTGTGTTCTGTGTCATGTCCTCTGATCTTGGGGACAAGCTGAAAATGGGCTTCCCTCCTGCCCCCATGACATTGCTTGTGCAACTTACATCCCTTCCCCCTCTCAACACCCAGCAACTAAGTCAGCTGCAATTTTACCACTGAGAGTCCTTTAACACATGGCCTGTACTCCATAGCTCACAATAATAGCCAATACTTACTGCCTGCCATTACCTGCAGGGCAGTGTGCTAAACACATTACACGCATTATTTATTTTGATTTGACTTAATCCTCACAAAGCTCAAAGTCACACAGCACATAATTCATAAGGTCCAGCATGAATCCCAATCTGCTTCTGCTAACATCCAGTACTCCTTCTATTTGGGCCATGTGATCTGAGAAGGGCCTTCCCCTCTCCAAAACACACACATGCCTGCTGTTGTGTTGGGATTCCACAGTTGTAACTTCTGCCCTGTGTCAGAAATGGTGTTTGCGCTTGTTTGCTGCATTAATGGGTAGTGAGCATTTTATCAAACGTTTGCTCCTCAAGGGAAATGTGTTTAGAAGGAAAATGACCCTTTGTAACCTGGAGGCCCTGATAATGGGCTTCTGAAATGTCAAGGAACATGAATTGCTAGATGATTTTTCCTGCCCTCTGTATGGCTAAATCCACAAATACTTTTGTGGATTTCCTTTGAGACAACTCTCTCAGACTTTGAGGCAAAGACTAGCTCAGAAGGTAAGTATGAGGTAGACACCAAATTATTCCCCCAATTCCAACATTAGCAGAACAAGTGAGTCCCTTTTCATTTCTTACCTGGAGCTAAGTTTAATTACTTTACCCAACAATGTATTAATCCCCAAGTAGGTACAATTTAAAGAAAGAAAAGAAAAGAAAAGAGAAAAGAAAAGAAAAGGAGAAAAGAAACAAAATAGACATTTGAAAAGGTCATGATATCATAGCTGATAGTGCCATAATGGGTTCATGCAGCCCATTGGGATATCATGGGGACACATGTTGACAGTTAACATCAGGGAAAGTAGAGTTTCCTCCACCACTTAGCCCTGCAAAAATTACTGAGGTAGGAAGAATACCTTTGCCTCTTGCTCTTGGGGTAAGATTGCAAATCCCTAATACCACCAGAAATGACCTGAGGAGTCTGGCTTCTGATGACTTCGTGTGACCTGATAAACTTCCTCTTATTCCCTAGGCCTCAGTTTAAATTTCTGCAGGAAACCTTTGTCGAGCCCCACATGAGGATGAGATCCCAGTCCTCCGAATGGCTTGTCTTGCTTTAACCCCATACAGTAACCCCATATGTGTTTTTTTCATGCTGACTGTAATTGCCTTTTTATACTTCTATATCTTTGAATAAACTGTTCAGCAGGTATCCCTGCCCTAGCATGAGGCCTGGCCCACAGTGAGCACTAAAATAGCTTTTTGTTTTGAATTAACTGAATAATTTGTTCATTAAACTAAGATCATGTCTTCTAATCAAACAATAGTAGAACACCCAGCTGCCTTCAACCATCTGAGATAAGCTTGCCATTCTTTTTGGAAAAGAGGGAGAAGAGAAATTTAACAGAGAGAAGAAAGCCTACATTCTGTAAGACCACATAAATTAATTCTACTTAGCCAATAAGTAAATAGAGGATTAGGAGTCAAAAGGCTACAAAACCCCATTCCCTGGCATGTGCAGAATGCATGGCCAACTCTGAAACATCTTCTATTTTCCCAGACTGCTTTTGTTGCTTAATTGTTCAGCAAAAAAGAGGAAGAAGAAGAAGAAGAAGAAGAAGAAGAAGAAGGAAATTCGGACACTCCCAAGTCTCCCTCCCATGGAAACCTGTTTTACTAGCTGCATTTTATATGGCTGCAGAAGGCTCCAGAAGGAACTTATAGAAAAGTGCAGGGGCTAACAACCATGCATCCTTGCAGCTCCAGAAAACACATCCAGGCCTCCTAAGAGACTCTGGTTTGGGTGTTTTCTTCATGTTCCTCTTAGAGCTTCTGTGTCATTAATTGAACTTGTATTTTTGTACTTGTATAAAGCATTCCCTTTGTGGTTCATTCCCAGTCTTAAACATTGCATGTGACCACATGTAAATGTGTATTTTTATGGTCCTATAATCTCAGGACTTTTAAATCTCTGTTGCTTAAAGGCACACAGTGAGCTGAAGCATAAAACTCAGGAGGTTTGTGATCATTTAGAAGCAGTTTATGTGCTGGTTCTAAGTGGCTTCACAGCTTCAGTTGCTGCAGAGACTAGGGCATAGCAAAGATAAAGTTTTGGTGTGTATCTAACTCTTCAGAGCCTTCAAAATAAAAATCAAAAATCATGAAAAAACAGGCAACTTCTTTCTATTTAAACACCTCATTTACAGATAGTTGTATCTGCTTACTTACTGGAAGTCTTCCTTCTTAAGAGTTACCCCTCTGTTGTCTATTATATTGTCAGTACATCTTCAGAACTGATTTTCCTTCCTAAGTTTGCATGGGTTTCCTTGGATGGCCTTAATGAAAGATGGGTTATTGACAACAAAATAAAATAGGAGATCATTGGACTTAGGGTCCAGGAAAATATGCTCTCTTCATGTTCTGCAGAAAATCTTCCTAATAAACCTCTCAACTCATATGTCTTTCACTCGTTTCTTATTCTTCACTCTGTAGTTAAATATTTCATGGATTTGGGTCAAGATCAAAAATAGTGAAAACAAACAAAAAAATAAACAAAGAAAGCCCATAAATTAATTTTATAGTTAGATTCTGTTCTTTTCAAAAACAGGCATCATTTCTTTGGCACTGACAACAGATTAGGATTTGAAACAATATTTGCAAGTGTTAATTTAATGAAAAATACTGTATGTACCTCTCTACTTGAATGGCATTCAATTAAATTTCCTATACTCCAAACCCTTGAGATGTTTTTTCCATAACACATGTGTAATTTCCACATACATAAGTTATTTATTCTTTAGGCCAAACTTTTGTTCCTCTTCTCTTTTTTTCTACTTGTTTTCATCCTTGTTATTATGTTATCTTAAAATTTGTTTATGAAAATTTGTCATAAGGAAAAAATAGGCAACTGGTTTCGAACTTTAGTAAAAAGTCATACTTAATATACAGTCACACAATTCCATTCACCAAGAAAACATCTGCCCAGTGGATTTCTCAAGAATTCAGATGCTGACAGCCTTCTAACCTGATCACTATGTACTGAGCACAAAGCCCCCCAACATTTGATCAAGATCTTCATTTCTAGGCCACTAGGTTCTGCATTCAAAGACTCCACAAGGAATAGGTGAGAAAAGTTACATTTCCAGCCACCCCACGTTTCTAGCATAGGTTTATTTGCAGTGAAAACTCCCAACCAAAGTTTGGTTTTATTTTGGTTTTGTCCATTTTCTTCCTTGTTGGTCTGTCTTTATGCTAGCTGATCATTTCTGATCCAAGTGAACAATCAAACATATATGCTCCTGTTAATTTCAACTTGTTAGATTTGCCCCAAACTCAGTTGTCATGACCTTTTGGATGTTAAGCTAATCTTAAAGTTAAAATAAGTCTGTCTCTGAGAAATTGTGTTCTCTCTCAGCATTGTGTCCACAACACACTTAATAACTATACTTGAAGATCTTTATCCAACGCTCTTATTACACTGTTGGTAAGGACAGGTCAAGAAATGAGCTTTGGCACCCACTATTATGGTGGGATTTTAAAATATTGAGGTTTTTATTGATGCAGGTCCTCAGATAGACATCAGGAAAGAATTTTGACAATAAAATCTGATGAGAGATGATAGAGGTGTTACATTTCTAGCACTTGGGTTTCCCAAGAGTGGAAGGACTTACAAACAGAGATGGCTTCCTATGAAGTAAGGGTGAAATGAAATAGCCTCATTAGGTTTATGAAATTGTTTTGTTTTGTATCTTGGAAAAGAAAAACAATCCCTCCTATACCAACATTTCTATTCTGTATATCCATATTTTTAAAAGAGTTGGCCCTAAAAAAAAAAAAATCAGTCTTGTGGGAAGCTGATGCTCATTCACATTTTTTTAGGATTACCCTGTTGTGGAGTCTTTTTGTCATCTGGCCTGTGCATTCTCTCTTTGGTGGAGGCCCAGATACATCTCAGAGTCTTATATCTCATTCCAAAACAGTGAGTGAAATTCTGAGGCAGCTTTTATTTATCTGCTTACTTCTACAGATCTAGATTTGTGCTATGAAAATAATTAGTGAATGGCCAAATGTTAACACAAGAAACTCTCTGATCACAATCCCCCTTTTCTTTCTCCTTAAGGCTCCAGCACACTTTAATGGGCATTAGGGTGAGGCATGAAGCTTACGTTTTTCATACTTATGTAACAGGGAAGGTTTTTTTCAATATTGTGTGTACTTAATAGGTGTCTGTGGCCTTGAAGGCATAAACTATTATGCTATGCTGTACTCATGGCATGTGATCAAATTACGTTTGTGCACAAAAGAATCCACATTGCACTTTTTCTATGTTTTTAAATACTTGAAATCCAGTAAGAACCTTTAGAAATTAACACACCTGTCTTTCAAGTACATTTACATTGTGTGCACATTCGTAACTGTCACATTCTCGTGGCATTTATAACTTCGGGTAAACAGTAAAAGAAAGGAATTCATTGAGGCAATGAGTAAGTAATTACGAAAAACAATCTGTATCTCAAGAAAAGGACATTTTGGACTTCATGGTTAATACTGAATCTTCCCAGGAATGAACTTGCTCCTTTCTCCTATAAAACTAACAGTTGTTTCAGGCAAGAATCATCAATTAAAATCCATAGGTGAAAGTATGATGAGAAACAGGACTTTTTCCTGCTCTCAAAGTAACTCCCCACAGAAGAGTTATCAATTACAATAAGAAAACTGGTAACTTTAGAGTGGAGAAACCTAACGGACGCCAGTCAAACCAAGTGATCAAAATTAACAACATCAGTAATGAGATAGCAACACCATGTGCCTTTTAATAGCGTGCACATGTCACTTCTGTGGTATTCTTACAAAAAGTACATAACCTGAGAAGAATCACAAGAAAACATCAGAAAAACCCAAATTGGGGAAACTTTTACAAAATAACTGGCCAAACATCTTTAAGTTTCAAGGCCACTAAAAGCAAAGAAAGATGAATGAAATGTTTCAGAGGAGAACAAACGAGGAAGAAACTAAAAACAACAAAAAATCTTACATTGGATTCTGGACCAGAAGAAGGATATTAGTGGAATAATTGGTAAAATTTGAATAAAGTCTACAGTTTAGGCAATAGGGTAGTATCAATGTTAATTTACTCATTTTGATCACTGTAATGTGGCTATAAGAAATATTAACATTTAGGGGGTCTGGATGAGGGCATACTGAAATGATTTATATTATATGTTATATAATATAATATATTATATATTATATTATGTAATATAATATAATATATAATATGTTATATGTTATTTATATATATTATCTCTTTAATAAGCCTGAAATTATTTCAAAATGAAAACTTAAAACATAAAATTCTAAAAAAATAAACATTTACATGTATGTCATATCTGATAAATTGCTACAGAAGGAAAAAAATGATTGAAAATCTAAACGTCTGAGAATTACTGAATTTGATAATATATACATCTTTTTATGCTAAAGTTTTACAATTCCACAAGTTATGAAATTTAGAAAATCAGAATGTGTCAGGGTCAATTGCTTGAAGAAAATCTGCCTCTAATTGAACTGTGAGAGAGAAAATTCATTTGAATTTCTTACAACCTCCTGTTCACACCCAGGATGTGGGATCAGCTAACATTTCCATGAGAGACATTGGTTGCTTGAAATGAATGTGCTTCTTATATTTCCTACTTGTGAGGATATACACACATGTGTGTATCACTAATGCATCTCGTTCTAGATAACATATGAAGATGATAATCCAAATTATCCATACTCATTCTACCCTAGATTGGCCTGACACCTAACCTTCCATGGCTCACAGCTAGAGTGTTCGCAGATTAAAATTTTCATTTCAATGCTCCTGAAATCTTCAGGAGATAAAACTGTTGCTAGGAATGCAGAAAATAACACATATTGTATTCTGCGAGACTGTTCAAATATAACCTACATCACTGTGCTTCCTTGTTAATCTTTTCAAATAATGACATGTACCTAACTTGGCAATGTCCCCACCCTGAAATGAAAGTAGAATAGTATATGTGAATCTGAAAACAAATTCCCTGGCTAAGATTAGCCTCAGAAATTATTTATCATCCTTGATTCCTATGCTTAAAAACATGGTTTTAAGGAAGGGTACATGTTATTTTTAGCAAGGATACTTTCTTCTCCTGTACTCTTATAATGGTAGGAACAGATGAGAGATAGTTCTGTGAGTTCTGGCTGTCTGTCTGCCACTCACCAAATTGCCTCCATTTTTTCAGTTGTAAGTAGAAGAGATTGGGCAAGGGAGCATTCTTAAATCTTGTACTGTGGACCTTTGTAACAATCCAATGAAGCCTATGACCTCTTTTTAAAATAATATTTTTAAATAGATTAAAAAATACATACAATTATAAGGAACTGAATTACATAAAATACAGTATTCAAAATAATTTTAAACATAAATATAGTAATATATGTATTTTAATAACACTAAATCCCTAGCAGTAAATCTAATAATTACCATAATTTCAAAAAAGCGATGACCATAAATCATACCTGTAACATTTACAATGTGATATGAAGACATCTTTGATTTCTACTGTGTCAGAATCATGGGTACAGGTGATGCCCCTGTAGTTTGTTTCTCACAGTTGAAATGAAAAGAAATAGTACATTTCAATTAGAGATTAGTTAAAACAAAAATGCAGTTGTTTCCCCATCCAAGTTCTCAGATCCCCTGTATTCTTTCCAAGGATTCCTCAGTTATGAACCTCTGGACCAGATGACCTCCAGGTTCTCTTCTGGCCTCAGGAATCTCTCATTTCTGTAATCTTCTCCAGCCAGCCACCTTGAGGGGGACCCTAGTCAACCATGCATATATGTGTGTGCACCTCTCTGGGGACTCAAGTTTAACGAGATATCAAAATATTTCATTTGCAAGTCTTGGCTGCTGTACAGCACTTAGCAAAGCAGAGCCAGTTTTCCTAGTTGAGATTGGTCAACATCAGGTTCATTTGTCTAGCATTTCACAAAATATTTTCCCACATTTGTCCAACTGCAGTTTGAAGGCTGTAACTGACAATATAAATGTGCCCTAAGGTAGAAAGTCCGACCCCATTTCCCTGAGTGATCTCCAGGGTTGGCCATTACCATGCAGATGCCCGGAGTCAGGGGATCTCCACGGATCTGCTAATTATTCCCCAGACTTTTCCACCAGCAATAAATATCCCATTTGTTGCTGCTTATTTGCAGAACAGCCCCCATTTCCACAGTGGTGGCATTAATTAGCAAAAACCTGTGAAAATTGGGACCAGCGTTTATAGGTTTTGAAGGGGAGAGAAAGAAAGGACCTTGACTCACTTCTAAATATTCTTATAAATTCCCCCAAAGCAACCAGGAGCTAATAGCCCACTTGTCTTAGATGCTGTGATTTTTTCATGTTGGTAGCCCTAAGTGGGAATTAATAGAGGCCCCAGCTTCTCCATTAAAGTAGTGGTTTTGGTGAATCCTGAATACAGAAAGATGGTGAATTTCTCAGATAATCAATCACCATTTCCTGATGGTCTAGTGGCACCTCACACTGGGGCTGGAAGGATCCTGGATGCTCCATTCTCAAAGGGAAGACCCCTCCTCAGTGGGGTGCTCTAGAAACAAACCATTTCTCCAGGGTTCCAGCAGATATTCCAGATGATGATGCTGGGTTTGAGGATTGGAAGGTGATGAGAGGTGTCCCTGATCTTCAGCCTGGAATGATACACTATCTTTGACCTCAGGGACATCTGATACACCCACACACCAAGACTGAGGATGATGGAGGAGGAAGAATAAAATTGGGAATATTTTCACCAATGATTTTTATTGACTCTTTGTTTTGGAGGTTTGTTTTCCTTTGTTTTTGTTTTTTAGTTAAGTAGCCCTATTTTGTATTTAACAGCTCATCCCCAAGGAGAAAATGGTGTGACCTACTCTTAAAAACCCTGGACTTAATCACTTTCTGAGCAAGCGTGACTCTAGATTTACTTCTGAAGGGTTAAACAAATGGATAAAGGGTAATAAATCTTCCCTCTTCACTTTCAATGAGTTTCAGAATGTTTTCCTCCCTAATTCCTACCCTGAGCCAACAATCACTGCTGACTTTAGCTAAGAATTCTGTTTTTTAATTTTTTTATAGCTGCAATGTGAGTTTCCCATGCAGTTTTTATTAACTCTGTTTCATTGCAAGCCCTTGCGAGCAAAAATGGCCCTTATTTTTATTTGGAGAAATCTATTTCAGTGACAATCTAGCCTCAGGGCAGCTATATGTCAATCTCTTTGCTTTTTTTCCTGTTGAAACAAGCATGGGAAAGTTGCAAGACAAATGCCACACAGGGCAGGGCTGAAGGAAGCAGCATACCAACCTTCATCTTTGGCCAGCTGAAGACCAGAAAGCAAAAGGAAAGTGAATGAAAGGAAGGTCCAATTGTATAAGCTAGAAGAAAACTCCTGCATGTCTACCAGCTCTTATTCCCCAACAGATGGAAGGCCTTAAGTTCTCACCACTTATCAGCTTTTCCCAGAGATGACATTATGTGGGATTATGCTGGGAGGCTGGAGTATAATATTTACAATAAGAAGCATGTCTTCTTAAAAAGGCAATGGGAGCTAAGCGCCTGATGTTTCTAGGCTGCCACCCCAGGGCTTCCTGAACTCTTTCTTTGCTGTGGCCTCTGAGATAAAGCCAATTTCTTCACAGATAGGCACCTGGAAGTCTACAGTAGGAATTATGAGAGATCAAACCCCAGCACTTCAGCTATACAAAATGGCAGTATAGCAGCAGGGCCAGTCGGCAGGTGTGAACACCTGATGCTAGGTTCCCCAGACACACGCAAGCTTGTCATCTGAGTCTCAGTTGCTTGACTGAAAACAGTATTTAAAATTTCAAACCCTAAAGCTAAGTTCTAAAAACAAACGAGAAAATATTATAATAAGGGATAGGGAATATGAATGTCTTGGAATGATTCTGTCCCAGATCTCCACATCTTTACATTATTTCACTTAGTCTTCCCATCAATACTACCAAGTAGGGTTTATTTTCACCATCTTGTATATGAAGATGAGGTTGTCAAGAGAATTAGTAGCCAAATAAACAGCAATATAAGTTATTATGTTCTTTCTTTATCTGAAATATTTAGAAAAAGAAACCCCCTTTATCGTTTTTTCCAAGAGAAAGTTGGAAGGAACCCTAGAGACCATCTGGTTTTACTTCTCATTTCATAGCTGATGGCTAATAGAAAAGGGACAAATCTGACACATATGTTTTTGTAAATAAAGTTTTGTTGAAACATGGCCACACTTGTTCATTTGTATATTGTCTATGATTTTCTATTACAAAGGCAGAGTTGAATAGCTTAAATCAAGATCACATGGCCCACAAAAAGGCCATGTGGGCCAACCCCTACCAGAGATGAATTTGAGAAAAATTGACATCTTTATATAGAGTTTTCCAATCCATGAATATATTTGTCCATTTATTTAGGTCTTTTATTCCTGCAATGTTTTGTATTTTTTTAGTGTACATGTCTTACTGCATTTTTTGTTTGAAATAAATGTAAGTGTGTGATGCTTTTTGATGTGTTATAAATGGTATATTTAATTTTATTTGTCAATTGTTTGCAGTTGGGTATACAAATGTGATTTTGTTTATCAACCTTGAGTACTGAAACCTTGCTGAACTTACATATTAGTTCTAGAAGTATTTTTGTAGATTCCTTAGGATTTTCTACATGGATAACAAAGCCATCTGTGAATAAGAAGTTGCATTTTCTTTATTTCAATCTTTATGCCTATTTTTCTCTTTCTCCTTTTATTGCATTGATATGACATCCACTACAATGGCAATGGAACTGGGAAGAGTGGATACCCTTGTCTTTTTCATGATTGTAGGGAGAAACACACTGAGTAGCCACCTGTAAGTATGGTGTTAGCTTGGATTTACTCTTTGGATTTGAAAGTCCTTCACTCTTCCATATCTTTGTACCTTTTGAAAGAATGATTTTTTGACAGAATGAATGAGTGAATAAAAACAAATCTAAAATGGAATTTTCACTAATTGAGTCCTGCCGCATGTTCAGATTGGCTAGCTGGCCTGCCTGATAGGGAAAGACGATTGGG
This sequence comes from Panthera uncia, assembly GCF_023721935.1. Classification (NCBI taxonomy): domain Eukaryota; kingdom Metazoa; phylum Chordata; class Mammalia; order Carnivora; family Felidae; genus Panthera; species Panthera uncia. Next base: position 35,750,130 of record NW_026057578.1, on the reverse strand, counting down.
GATCTGATAGAAAGTAGTACAAAAATCCCATTCCAGAACTGTTGATGTTTTGAGAGAAAGTCTTGAGTAAGAGTGGAAAATGGTACAACTGCTTTGAAACCCTGCTTGATGGTTTCTTATGAAGTTAAACATTTGCCTGCTCTCTGACCCAATGATTCCCTTCTGCATCTCTACATGGAAGAAATAAGTGTATATGCCAATAAAAGACTCATACATGAACTTTCATACTGGCTTTATTTATAATGCCCCAACTTAGAGATAACCTAAATGTGCATCAGTAAGGAAGGGCTTTAAAAGCTGTGGTATATTTTACAATGGACTACTACTCAGGAGTAAAAAGGAACTCCTCGCACATGAGGCTCTGTGGATAAACCTGAAGATCATTGTACTACATGAAAGAAGCCAGACTCAAAAGAGTACATACATACTGTTTGGTTCCATTAACATGAAGTCTAGAATAGGTAAAACTAATCTATAGTGATAAAAATCAGAACAGTTGTTACCTTTACCTGAGCAAAGAGGTAGGGATTGACTGGAAAAGAACAGAAAGGGACTTTCTAGAAAAGTGAAAATGTTCCAAATCCTGATTGTGGTGGTGGGCCCATGGGGGTATGTATTTGTCAAAACTCAAGCTGTATATGTAAGATCTGTGCATTTCACAGAAAATAAATCAATTCTCAACAAAAAGGATTCCTGAACACCAACATTTTATACTTAAGCAAATCGAGGCCCAAAACAGTAAAATGGGTTTCACCAAGTTCCCCAGTCTGTCAGAACTGTGTTAGGACTTTGCACTTTGCTGCAGCTATGACTTACATGAAGCCATTGCATCCAGCAGGCATTCAATAAATGCTTTCACAGAATTTTTACTAGGATCAGGAGAAGGTAACTCCCTTTCAGAGTAGTAGTGAGCAGTTCAAAATATGTTATAAGAAATTCACTCATCTATACAAAATAAAATTTGTTGAATCATGAGGATTTTCTTTTATTTTTTTTTACAACTAGATATTTTTCCTCCAGGTGAGAATATGCTTTGTTTCCCTGTGTTACACAGGGGACATTTAAGCAACTGAATTGAAATATCTGCCTTAATTTCTAATCCAGGAAAGACAATGTAACAGAGGGGAAAAAAACAGAGACCTGGGGGCTAACTTATCCTAGCTTCTGAGCTAGAACATTTTGCTTAAAACCACTCCATATCTGTGGATCATAATTGCCTACTCTGCAAGCTTATTTTGGGAGCCTAAGACTGTGCCTAGCATAATGCTTGACACATAACAGGATCTCAACAAACAAATGGTTTTGGTAATATTAGAGCTTGTCTTTTCTCTAGCCACATGGGACAACTGACCCTAAGCCCCATCACCCTCAGCCCATCACCTCTGCCTCATTCCAAATCTATCCCTAGGTGAGATATTCAAAAGCAAATGAGGGCTGTCTTAAGCCAAAGCAATGAAGTCACATTCTGGTCCAGCTTTAACTCAGGCCATTAGGGAACTGAAGAAGAATGGCGTTTCAAGTATCAAGAGCAAGCAAACAAAAGAGGAGACGGGTAGCCTGAGCTCCAAACTTCAAACCTAGACCAAGCAACAATTCCAAAACAGCCTCAAACTGGGGCATAACGAACCATTATGTAACCAGAAGGCTCCTTTATTTATTCCATTGGCAAACATTTCCTGCTTGGTTTTGTATAAACATGGGTGCAGAATTTCCTAGCAGTCGTATCTTCTGTGGGGCCAGCTATCATTACCCTGTTTGGTCGGAAGATTGACCTCATTGTTTTAGCAGTTCGCTTCTTCCCCTCACACCAGACACTTTGGTGAACTAGCTCCATTTAGGGATGGAGGGTTAGGTTAAATGTTTCCGGATTAACAATATAACAAGGTTGAGTTGTCCCAAGAAGCATCAGCAATGTGAAAAAAAAAAAAAACTTCCCCGGAAGACCTTGAAGCTCAAGTAGTTCCTCAGCTTTTCTGAGAGGTGGAAAGAATGCAAAGATATATAAGAGCTTAATCCAGGTGGGGTTCCGCCTTGGTAAAACTATGTGTACATGACAGAACTTGGTATGTTCCAGAGGCTATTCTAAGAACTTCACAAATATTAGTGAGTATACACAGTCCTATAAGAGACACATCACTTATCCCCCATTTTACATATGAGGAAATTGAGGCACAGAGAGGTAGAACAGATTTGAAATGTCTTCCATGCCAGTCGAGGTCCCTGCCTTGCCAACTTGCTCTTAGTACATAACAATAAATGTGTATTGAGAATCACCATGTCCTGGGCTATGTCCTAGTGATTCAGAGTGAGATAGGACATAGATCCTGTTCTCTAGACCAGTTCACCACTAGCCACATTTAACTAACTAGAATTAAACAGAATTTAAAACCTATGTCTTCAGCTCCACTAGGTGCATTGAAAGTGCTGAATAACCACACATGGCTAATAAGCTAGTGTGTCAAGCACTATAGGTAAAGAACATTTCTTTCCATCATTGCAGAAAGTTCTGTTAGAACCAATGTTTTAGACCTTTGCTACTCAGGGAGTCCTGAACCAGCAGTATCAATCAGTAGGAGCTTACTAGAAATGCAATACCTCAGGCCCTGCCTCAGACCTACTGAGTCAGAATCTTCATTTTAATAAAATTCCCAAGGGATTCATGTGTACCTTAAAGTTTAAGAAGCATTTCAGTCTAGATAGAAACTTCTTTCTGCCTATAATTTCTATTTTACCAATAATCCCCTTAACTCTTTTTACTGCATATGCACACATACACCTCATTATTCTCATTCCCTGCTAAATTATTAACGGATAACTAAGATGTTTACAAAGAGAATGATTCCTGTCTCCCTAGAGCATGTGCCTTACATAAGTAATTTAAAGAACCCAAACTGTTTAAATTGAAGGAACAAAAAGATAATGTTGGAGTGACAGGCAGTGGGTTCTGTCTGATATTCCCTCAAACTCCTAAGTATAAAGAGAGTCTGGGAAGAAAAGCTTAGGATGAAGCAGTGTAGAGAACCTGAGCCTGATTATCACAACCATGTGGGTGTCAGTTTTGGATCTCTTCTAAGTAACTGAATAGCCATGGGAAAATTACTAAAACCTCTAGGTTTTAGTTCCTCATATAAAATGAAGGGGATTGTGGTGGTCATTTCCAGCTCAAAAACTCTTTATTCCTATGGAGCTGGTGGATAAAAGAAGCAAAAGGAGGAAGAACTGGTCCTTAGAGGTGGGGTGTCAGCCCTGGATAATGATGAGGGAAGGATTATTTTACTCACATAAAAAGGAATCTCACTGTAAAGAATCTTCCTTCCCAAGCAGAATTCAGCATGAAGTAGAGTCATCACAGACCTTGTATCCAAACGGTCATTTGAGGCAATTATAAAGTATCTCCTACAGCTAAAGTGATTTCCTTAATGATCTCCACCCCTTTCTATAGCCATGCCCACTACCATGTGACTTTGGGGCTCCTCCCACAAGAGGTGTGGTCTTCCCCTCCCCTTCCCATTTTAGTTCCACCATGAAATTTTGTAGTGTTCTCCTCTGACTCTAGGAATGGCCTCATGACTTGGTTTAGCCAATAGAAAGTGGTGAAATGATGGTGTACCAATTCCAAACCTAAGCCTTAAAATAAATGTCTGGAGTGTCTCCACCCACTTTCTTGAGCCTCTACTATCACCCAGCAAGCTCAAGCTAGCCTGCTGCAGGATGAAAGACACAAGAAGAGCTGAGTGTTTGCAGTTGACCCAGCAAAGGTCATCCTAGATTAGCCAACAGCCAGCTGACATCCAGGCATGTGAGTGAGTCCAGCCAAGATCAGAAGAGGTGGCTGACTTACCAACAGCTGACCCTAGATACATGAGCCATAAATGTTTAATTTTGCATGCCACTGAAGTTTTGTGTTGTCACACTGCATCATTGTGCTAAGAGATAACAGGCATACTTCCCTATTGTGTTTTCATAAAAACAGAATAGAGATTTGTGAATAAAATTATCATCATAGCAGCTAAACTCTTTTCATCCATTTCTAATTTAATGCTCACAACTATCTTATGAAGTGGCCTCTTAAAAATGAAGAAATTAAGACTCATAGAGGTTAAATTATTTGCCCATAATCACATGCACTGTGTGTAAACCAGTACTTGAAACAACTTGTTCAACTCCAACTCTGACCCAAATTTTTAAGCCCCAGTGCTATCTAAACACTCTATAACTGCATGGAAAGCCACTGGCCTGAGAATCTGGGTTCTACCCCAGTACTTTGTACTGAAGAGTTGGGTGAGTTTGAACAAGTCATGGCTTTCCATGTATCAGTTTCCTCAACTATAACAAGAGGAAGGTGAACACATTGATTTGTATTTTTCCTCTATTATTTTCCTCTATTGTATTTTTCCTCTATTATTTTCCTCTATTATTCCATAAGATTATGAGCCCAGTTCTCTAAGTGTAAGTCTCTTCTGCCTCGAATGGTAGAGGCATATCTTGGAGATTGTATGGTATCATTCTTAATACATTTGAACACAAATCCACACTAGGGTTCTGCTGTAATCTCCTCCCTAGCCTGTTTGAAGTTAGATGAACTGAGTTGGAAACTCGAGAATGAACATAGGTTCTGGAGTATTCTCAAAGGCCCAAAGCCATAGTCATCTGATGGGTCTTGCTACCATCATGACTCTCTTTTTTTTTTAACGTTTATTTATTTTTGAGAGACCTAGAGAGACAGAGAACAATCAGGGGAGGGACAGAGAGAGAGAGGGGGACACAGAATCCAAAGAGCTCCAGGCTCTAAGCTGTCAGCACAGAGCCCGACATGGGGCTTGAACCCATGAACCATGAGATCATGACCTCAGCCGAAGTCAGTTGCTTAACCAACTGAGCCATCCAGGCACTCCCATCATGACTCTCTCTTAAAGCTTATGACAAGCTGGGGAGTGTGGTGGTGGTGGATAGCCCACTGGGAAGCAGTAGAGGTAGACAATAAAAGGGCTGAGATAGCAAAACTGTATATATATACAAATATTGGTAACTAGCACAAATAATAATAATAACCAACATTTATAAAATATGTACAATGAGCTAGGTTGTTGTGGCTGACCTGGAGATGCACCACACAGACCACTTTTCAGGAAGGGCAGGCTATTTACCTGCGGGTATGCCTTCTACCCAGAGCTTCCAGGGTCAGCCTCAGCCACACAGTCCCCAGGCCTAAGCCTTTCTTGGGGCAGCTGACATCAAATGACTGATCTATGAAGAAATTTAAAGGATTGGTCATCTTGACCCAACTCAGGAGAACTCTGGAAGGCTATTGTAGCTCCAGAGTTCATACCTGGTTCATACGTGGCTTCGTCAGACCTGCACCACAGTTTAACCTCTTCATTGTCCCAATTGTACTCCCTAGTCCTTCCTTTCACAGGCGTTAATCTTTTTTTCTTCAAAGTAGGCTCCTCACCCAACATGGGGCTCAAACTCACAACCCCAATATCAAGAGTCGCATGCTGTATTGGCTGAGCCAGCCAGGCACCCCCACAGGTGTTAATCTCAATAAACATCTTGCATTTCAAACTCTGCCTCATTGTCTGCTTCCAAGACCCTAAGAAATTCATTATAAGAGTATGTGGTTATATGCGGCTCCTGGGTGGTTCAGTCTGCTGAGTGTCCAACTCTTGATTTTGGCTCATGTTAGAATCCCAGGGTCATACGGAGCCTACTTAAGATTCATTCATATTCTCTCTCTCTCTCTCTCTCTCTCATCTATCTCTCTCTGTCCCTGCCCCCTTTCTCTCCCCATGCTCCTCTCCTGAGGTTCCCCTTTCTCCTGCTCTCTTTCTCTGAAAAAATTAATAATAAAAAAGAATCTGTGGTTATAGTAAGCACTGAGGTCAATTTATTTACTTAATGAAAGCCTCGTTTTATTTTTTAAAATATAAATAATAGAAAAGATAGAGAAAGGGAGGGAAGGAGGGAGGAAATTAACAGAAGTAATGCACTCCCCAAGATTTACAGCTCACTACCACAAGCCCCAAGAAAATAGAATTTGTGACACTTTGGGACCATTATAGAAGTAGTAGTCAATGGTCAACTGAACACCAGCTTAGATGAGGAAGAGAGATATAGAAACTTCTCTCCAGGGGCGCCTGGGTGGCTCAGTCGGTTAAGTGTCCGACTTCAGCTCAGGTCATGATCTCGCGGTCCGTGAGTTCAAGCCCCGCGTCAGGCTCTGTGCTTACAGCTCAGAGCCTGGGGTCTGCTTTGGATTCTGTGTCTCCCTCTGTCTGCCCCTCCCCCATTCATGTTCTGTCTCTCTCTGTCTCAAAAATAAATAAAAAATTTTAAAAATATTTAAAAAAAAAGAAACTTCTCTCCATTCTCATATTGCTAACAGTCTTTCAGGTTCTAACAGGAGTCAAAGAAGTAGAGCAATAAAGGAGAGACTCAGAGCAAGTTGGAACATGAATCTCAGCAAGGTATGCATGGGTTTCCAGAAGTTCCTCTGTTCTTTGTGCTCTTTAAGTTTATGACACTATTTTTATAAGAAATAATAAGGAATGCATATTGATCTTTTACTATGTGGCAAGCAAATGTGCTAAGAACTATACAGTATTATATCAGTGATCACTCACAAGAACCCTCGGATAGTGAGGTAGGAATAATTGTTCAACAACTACTCACTCTGCCTATTTCTTTCCATGGGGAAAGTATAATTACCCACCCCCTCAGGGTTGATCTTGGCCATATGACTTGTCTGACAACTCAAATATGAATGTATGTAAGCAGAGGGTCTGACTGAAATTGTTAAATGGCTTGGCTCATCCTCTTGTGATCCTGACATCTCCTTCAGAGAACCACTTCTCTTTCAGCCTGGCACCTGTGGAATTGATCTAAACCAAACTGTTAGCCTAGAAGAAAGTTGCACAATTGACCTACAAACTCCTGAGAGAGAGAAAAAAATTCATTGTTATAAGCCACTGAGATCTGGGGAGAGCTATTTGTTACATAACATTGTTGTAGTAAAAGATGACTAATATAGACAAGTTCTATACTTATTCCTATTTTCAGATGAGGAAATTCAGGTACAGAGAAGCTAAATGACTTGACCAAGGTCACATAGCTAAATTAGTGAAGAAGCTGGAATTTAAACCAAGCAATAAAACTCTAAAGCAGTGTCCTTAGGCCCTGTTTTATGTTGTATATTCAGAGCTTGAGATAAATACTATAATTTCATTTGATGTGAAGCGCATAACTTTTTTTGGGGGGGGGGTTGTCAAATTGTTCTTTATTGAAATATTTTCCTTTGTAGCTCCTAATTAGCTGGGTATTCCACTGCACCACTATTCATGTCATTTATGATGTCATGACTGTGGTGGTCATGAACATTGCAGCCCACAGATTGGGCAGTCCTTAGGAACTTTTTAATGGTTCCAGAGAGCTCTCTGGATAAAGATTGGTGCCATATCTGTCAGTCAATGTTGACAATCTCATCAAAAGTGATATTTCCACTGTGCTTAATGTTTTTCTGCTTCTTTCTGTCTGTTGGTGGTTTCTTGAGGGTTTTGATTTTCAGGGCAGAGGCAGAAAGTACCACTGTTGTCTGTTCTGAATGGTCAGTTTCACTATGATTCTCAGACCCAATCACCTTGGTAATATCATCACCAACCTTTTTTGGAGACAGACCCAGGGGGCCAATCTTTGGGGCCAAGGCAGAGAAGGAACCCACTGACTTCCCCATGGGTGCACCTCACATGAATGACTTTGAACTCATTGGGGTCAAACTTAGGCAGCCTGGTGGATAAACCTGTATTTGGGATGACCAAAGACAGTTGTACCTTCACCTACTCTGAGCTGGAAGCCAAAAGAAGCTGAAGTATATAACTTCTATGTGTTAAGAGATCTTTGAATTCCACCTCAAACCAAAATTCAGTTATTTTTTTCCTAGACCTTTTAAAGCATTCTTAAATGGCCAATGGCTATAAATGGGCCAGCATTTAACATATGATTACTGTGAATATTGTAACCAAAGAAGTGACACCAAAATGTTCAATTATTGCTTCAGGAAATATGCACATTATTTCTATTTTCAAGAGGTAATGAGTTATGATTGAAAAACAGGTGATTTTCTTATCAATGGAAAACTCAGGGCAGCTCCAACTTTAAGAGAGATGAAGAACAGGTTAGAACAGGCATATTTCTAAGCCTGTGTGCTTTAAGAGATTTAAGCCTTTAAGAGAAACATAAACAAGGAACTATAACTTCCATTTAATTAAACCTTTAAATAATTAATTATATGTTTCTTTTTAATTTTCAAAAGTAGCAATCACAGAAACCTTTCCTCTTGTTATTTCTCACTTACAATCAAAAGTTTCCTATATGATACTAAAATGTATACAGTTTAGTCAAATGGTTAATGTGACACCCCCCCCCTTTTCTTCATTTATTGAATTTAGACTTCAAGAAATTCTTGAAACTTCCTGGGGAATTGCAAGACCCCAACAGAACTTCCATACACACCCTTCCTGAAGACAACTCCATCCATCATCCCCTGCCACCGTGACTGCTTTCACAGCCCTTAGAGAAGATAAACTTGTGACCCAAGCTGGGAAGTTGGGACTGACTCATGCTGAGAAGTTGAGCAGTATAAAGGGCATCTGGTACTTTAAATTTATTCCTTCAGACTTCCCACTGCCCTTACCAGAAGCTTACTGCCACAGAACACCAGGCTCTTTCAATTCAAACCACTTATACACCTAACTAGAGATGCATAACTATAAAAGTTCCAAACCATTAGTTTAGATTCTTTCCAGACCTCTTCAGAAGGTCTGCCCTAAGGACAGTGACATGCAGTAAATGACCTCAAAGGTAACATGCCATAAAATATTTACTGGAAAGATCACCTAGGATGGGAGAGGAATAACAAAGAAAAGCATTTTAAGATCCTGCCTCTAATTCTCTGACAGGCATTTTACCTCTTTTAGACGATGAGTGTCATGAACAAAATGGCAATATTAATACTATTCATTCCCCTTACCTCTGTGCTGGATGAACAAATTGTCCTATTGTGGCTCTTCAGAGGGTCTCCCATCATGACTTCCAAAACGTATCTGAAAAGATAAGAATACATGTTACAGCTACAAAGTAAAACAAAATGCCTGCCAGTTTTATATACTCAGTATGAGGTCTGTGGTAAGCCCAGCCCTGCACTATGCATGATGGGAAATGTACAATAACGATGAAGCCTTCATCCCTCCCTTCAAGATGCCCACAAGGCAGGTATTCATTCCACAAATAACTGTGAGCCACAAGCTCAAAGTGTGTCCCAATCCCCAAGGAAGAATATGAGAACAAATAAATCAAGTATCCCAATTTCAAGGAATTCGCAGTCTACAAGGGGAGAGAAAACTGACACTAAATAATTCTAATACAAAACAGAAAATGACGTGTGCCTAAGAGAGACCCAGAAAATGGACAATGAGGGCTTAAGGAGAAATTACTTAGAAGTAAGGGTGGGGGGCGGGGGTTGGATTGAGGAGGAACTCTCCACTGAGGAAGCTTTTGAGGTGGGTCTTTGAAGACAAGATTTGGATGTATGCAAAGGAAGGGAAGGCACTCTAAACAGAAGAGAATTTCATTCAGATGAGTGAAGGACACAGAGTGAGAGTTTACAGAAATAACAGTGCCCTTGGACTCAACTGTAGGGGACATGGTTAGCAATAATGGGAAATAAGATGGAAACAAGTAAGTTGAGAGGAAATTTCAAAGGGCCATGACTGTGAGGCTTGGGAAGCTGGAAGTTATTCAAAATTTCTTCTGCTGAGTTCTGGGTGTTGTGAAGACAGAATGGGCAATGATCCAAAATACTCTCCTATGTGACCAGAACTGCCTGCTTTTATCTAGTTGACATACTGGAGTTTCTGGATAAGATTTCATTTGGGGGACCACAGATGAAACCACTGCTGTCAGCAAACTGAAACTGTGTAAGGTTTTTAAGAGGGTCAGGTGAGTCAGAAGATCAGATGCCAAATAGATGAATCTAATGTTAGCGGTGTGTATGATGGATTAGAGGGAGGAGAGTGTAAATCTGGGAGGATGAACTAAGAGATTTTTACAACATGTCCAGGTAAAGGACCTGAGGACCTGCAGCCAAGCACAGTGGTGTGGGAGAAGAGGCTGGACACTTAAAGAGCACAAAGAGGTCAACCTTCTGGGCCTTGAAAGCAAGGGAAATACACAAAGAAGTCAAGAATTTTGAGCCTGGAAGATGGGGTGCTGCCACTAGAAATAAAGAACACAGAACACAAGACGAGTTTGGAAAATGAGAAGCCACGTTTAGTTTGGGAAATATCACGTTTGAGGTTCTGGCAAGATTTCCAGAGGGCAAATAGCTTGTGGGAATGTCTTGCAGTCTGTGGGGGGCGGGGGGGGGGAATCTCACTGGATAAACACATACATAAGAGATGAACACATTAAGCAGTTAATCATATACAGGGGGTATTTCTTTAATGAAATGAAAAAGCTCATTACATACCAGACTCCATTTAACTATTTGCTTCCCTGGTTTATCTTCATGACCCCAAATATGTCAGGTAAACAAGATTTGGTCCCAGACCTTCTGTTCTTCCTGCTCCTCATTCTACTCAGAGAGTCATTTACTACCAACTTTAAAAACCAACATTCCATATATTTATTTCCAGCCCCAGAGCTCCAACTGCCTGCTAGAGATGATCACCTAGGTTGGGCATCACAACCCAATCAAAGCAAAGATAAACTCACCTTTCCTCTCCTCTTTAACTGGTACTTCCTCCAAATGTTTCCTATTTCTTTGAACAGACACTTGAAGCTGAGACTCAGACTTTCCCTTGCTCATAGTGTCATAGAATAGTACTTTTCCAGCATAATGTTCTCTGCTCAAAAGTCTTGGAGAACTCCTCAAGGTAGACAAAAATCAAAGCTAAGCTTCTCAACCTAGATTTTAAGGCCATCCATGGGTCTACCCCAAACTGCCTTTCCAGCCAGTTCCCACTGCCTCTATGCCCAAGCCTTCTCTGAAGAGACCATCCTGTACCTGACGCTCAAGCATGACTACCTTGATTCCTTCCCACCTTCTCAAATGTGTTGGCATTCCTTCCTTCTGCCAGAGATCATTCCTCCCTCACCATTCTTCATCTGATGTGTACCCATCCTCCAAGCCTTGGCTAAAGTCCTATCTCATCCTGAACTCCTTTCTTGTCTATTCTAGGCCAGAGGAGATGCTTCCTCTACATTCATTATATAAGGATTGTTTAATAGGATTGTTTAAAAATTTTTTAAAGTTCTCAATAAAGAATTATTATTATCAGGATATAAGTGGAATAAGATATAGTCCCTGACCTCAGGAGCTCAAAATCCAGTGGGAAAACAATGGATCGGGGAAAGGAGACGCAGTTAAGAGGACAATTCTTCACTATCTCATCTGTTTTTCTAGGATGTAAAGCATGGTTCTTGTATATAATTGGAAGCCTTGGACAAAGTAAGTTTAATATTTTATTGAATAACTCTTTAGAAAGTATCTCTTCTCTCTCTCTCTCTCTCTTTGGTGTGCTTTTTACTTCTTCTAGGAGACAGTGTACTAAATAATTCTATTTTCACAAAATTAACATTTTAATTCCAACAATCAGAGATTTTTACTCATCTGACTGCATTTTTAAAAAACAGTATTATTAATAGCCCAATATTTACCATCTTCAAGTGATAGGTTGTCATCTCTATATGCCTACACATCAGACACACATACACACACACACACTCATCCCTAGATGTCCAGTGCATGTGTACTCAGAGACTTGACAAAAGCACTGAATCTAGGGAAGGAAGGAAGGAAGGAAGGAAGGAAGGAAGGAAGGAAGGAGAGGAATGCCAGTCTCAGCTCCACCTCTAGAAAAGGAATTGAATATATTAATTATCTTAGCCAAGCCTCGCTCTACTCATTTGTGAAATGTATACATTAGATTGTGGCTCCCAGTTTTGGTTAATCATCGATACCCAATGAGAGAGATTTGTAAAAATTCATGTTCCTGGATTCCAATCTGGACCTACAGAATCAGAACTTCCAGGGGGAGAAGCCTGGAAATCTGTACCTTTAAAAATCATTCCTGGTGATTATGATAATCAAATTTGGGAATCCCTTTCTCAATTCTGATTCTTCTCACATTAAAGACACATTCCTCTCCAAAGAGCCTCCGACAACCTGGAGTTGGGGATCAGGGGCAGAAAGAGCATAACATTTCTAAGACAGAAGCTAAAATAATGGATGGGGTCTCCTCCTTCCCATCTCCCTCCTTCCACAATTTCCTTTCACTTCTCAACTGTAGTTTCTGATCAACATAAATGTTTCAACCATTTATGATCCTTTCACAAGATGCCTAAGAGCAAAGAAAACACTTTGATTATTTTGATATCTCTTAAGGACTTAAAGCCAGCTTTGAACATGTGACACAAAATCTCCCTCATAAGATAATATTGTTGCAGTTGGTGAATTCAACTTAAATGAGATGCATATCTTCAATTGTTTCACTTACTCAACTGTGTTATTTTAAAATCTTGTTGAGTCCTCCCTGTTTACAGAAAGATATATTTAAGGAATTATGCTCAGCCTTACTGGCTTTGATGGAACCTCTTCTACAAAATGCCACTTTGCTAGGGCTTTCACTCAGTCAGCTTAAGAGAAAACTTCTTCCCACTCTCCCAGGGGAGTCCAGGGTTCTGCTTTGCAAAATCCAGAGTGCAAGTTTTTCTAGAAGAGAAAAACACCTACAAGAGCTTCATAGGCAGAAAAGTTTCCAAACTCCAAGCTAATTTCCAGGAAATGTGTTTGTTCACTAAACATGACCATGTACTCTGCCCCCATATCATATGACTGGGTTCCTATATACAAACAAACAAAATCACCCAAATGCTCTGAAACTAACTTTTAAGAAGATGTTGCACTTCTTTCTCCTGGTTTGTAGCATAGGAAACCTGATCCCAAGGAACCCTATTTTCTGGTTAAAGGCTCTCAGCTTCTGGAATCTGACAGACTGACTTCATCTTTTGCTGGCTACATGAACTTAGGCAAGGATCTCATGCTTTGTGTATCTCAGTTTATCTAATTGAATAATAATAATAATAATAACCTAAGAGGTTTCTATGAAATTTAAATTAGATGTATATGAAAGCCTGAAAATAAATCCTGCCACATAGTAAATACTCAATGAGTGCTAGCTATTATTTCTTCTTGCAGGACTTTAGCATTTGAGCCAAAATAAGCAAAAAGAGTTCCTATTAGCCATCTGTCCCACCACCTCAGCAGAGGCCCATTGTCTTCTCAAATTGTTTGGCTTTGTCTATACTAAGAAGCCTGTTCAACCAAGTTAACAACTGTTCAGGTCAGTAAATACTTCTGTTTCTTCCTCAAAGACAGACTTGAAAGAGCTCCTCCGGATGACTGTGACTCTTAATTGAAGGACATAATTTTGTTTGCTCTTTCCTTGGTGTCAAAAGGATAACATGAGCCAGGTTCCATGTGTTCCATTCTGATTTTCCATTATGAAGCCATCTTTAATAACTCTTGTGCACCAATAACATCAGAACACCATTTCTTCAGCCTGTCCCTTACTGCTGCCATTCTGGAGGTAAGGGACACACAATCCAATCTCAGTTGACCTCAGTGGTTAACATCAGATAGATACCCAACAAATACTTGAGTAATTAAAATCTGCCCTCCAAACCCTCCCCACTGAGGCACTCAGACTGTAGCATGGTACTCCAAAAAATTATCATTCTATCTAAGATTGTCCTGCAAAGGGCAGAAGAGTTGGAGAGGAAGGAAGAAAGGGTTGGGGTTGTAAATATTTTGCCATGAAAAGCCAGGGATTGTTATATCCACTGGAGGGGAGAACATGAGTATGAAGTAGTGGGTATTTAAATAGAATTCCATCTGTTCTATGTCTAGATTCAAGTTTTTATTTGGCATGGATGAGAAAGCACAAAACCTTACACCATCTCCAGGAAAATGACAGAAGAAAGACCCAAGACTCTAGATGAGTTACTTGACAAGGGAGACTGACAAGTCAAATGGTCAGGTACAGTTAAACGGGCAAGGGGTTCCCTGCACCAGAAAGCCTTGAACAACATCAGCTTTTTGGCCATAGGGAGTCATGTGCTCATTTCCTACTGAGCAAGATGGTTCTGTGTTCAAAAAAGGCAATGGGAAACCAAATCATGCAGACAGCCAGTTTGCTGGCAAAGCTTCCAGAAGGAAAGAAACTTATCACTAAGATGTCGAAACCTAAAATTGCATTGATTTAAAATGTGGGGTGTTGAGAGTAGGATGATGTTTACTAAAACATGATTTGGAGAGATGAACTTGATTTACTTTAGAGCCATGCATAATTAAGCTAAGACTGTAAGTTAATTTCCCTCAAATGTTGCATAATGTTTGAAGCATGTGGCAAAGAGTTAGCTCTTTATGGAGTTTTTTATTTCATCCTGTTCATTGGTTCACTAGAAACTCCGCCTGCTCCCAAACCTAATATCATGGTTAGAATTCTGATATTTAGAAATGTAATGAACCTTTAATATTTAGTTCATATCTGGGAGGAGGGGGAGAATGAACAGGTCTACACAGGAAAAATAGTATTAATTATTCTGAAGAAAATTCTCCATAATAGCTTAATCTGCTCTGTTTCCACATATTTGTAACTGATACAGCTTCAGGAAGTAAAGAAGTTACACCCATCCTAGTTTTAACTGAAAAAGCCCATGGAATTCTGGGAGTTGTCTCATCTTATCAGTGTTACTTTGGGGAACACAATAGCTTCTGGGTAACGCCAGTCATTCGGACATCAACCAAGTTGTTAATTCTTTACCCCAAGAAAGTGGTTTAATCAATATAAAAAATCTCCAATATAATGTATTCTATTATTCCAAAGACATAAAAAAAAAAGGGATGGCTTTTAAATTTCAAAACATCCCAAGAAGAACATCATTTACTATTAACAAAAGTGCTATAGGTGGCAAGCAAAATGACATACAAATGAAATTTTGTTTATGCAGAATTTGTTTATTGAGCACTTACTTTTTAGTCTGATTTATGGTGCAGGCAAGAGCACAGCTTCCTATGCCTGATCCTTTTTCTATTTTCTTTGTGTGTGTTTCTCCTGACCATCTGTGTCACCAGGGCTGTGCCACCACAGGAAAACATGTGTGTTCTTGGCACAGCTGGCACATGGATAAAGAAGATATGGAAACTCAAGCAAAAGCAGAACAAAATTTTGCATGTAAAAACAAAATGAGTCATGGATATCACAAAAATATATTACTTAGAGAAGACAAAGGGTAAACTGATTGTAGATTTAAGAAAGATCAGGGAAGAGAGGTGGTTAAAGAAACTGAGATTGGCTCCTCAGAGCAATTGAGTGATGTATGGGGTGTTATTACATCACGGTCCTCTCTCTCCAAGGAGAAAACAACCAAAAATTGGCTTTAACCCAGTCCAGAAATATGTTAGTTTAGCTTTTAGGATGAATTCTTGGTGTATAAGTTGATAGGTATCATGTTAGGTTACAAAGAGAAATCTTGTATTCTCCCTCCCAAGAGACGCTGAGACAGACAAAGCCCAGTAACGGGCATAACCATTTCAAGGGGCCAATTCACCCAGAGCCAGAGGAACATACTAGAAGACTTCCTGGGGTCCCTACAGGCTCAAGGTTTTCTAATAATTCCTGTAGAAGTGTCTGGCTCTGCCCTGAGTTCAGCAATTTTGGCAAATTCCAAATACTTTTCCTTTATACAAATGAGGTTAACAGCAAGAACAGATTTTACAAGGGCATTTTACAACCAATCAGCACCTCATGGGATGGGATAAATACCTGCTTTTTCCTTAATATGGTAAATGGCTGGACACAGTTTAAAATAGAGCCGGAGCTCAGTGCAATTAAAAGAAATGGTGGAAAAAAGCACCATGTAGAGGACAGCCATGTAGAATGTCAGCATTTCGGGAAGAGAGTTAGTGGACCTTGGGTTCACAGGGGAGTGTCACTGGATTCTTTAACCAAAGTCAATCTGCCACACTGAGGAAATGCAGGGTCAGGCTTAATGCTTTTGGTCCCAAGGGAAAGTTGTCCAATTGCCAGAATGTGAAGAGAAAGAGAAGGGAAATTATCTCCTTTTCCATCAGTGCTATGAACAGTGACTGGGAAGAAAAGGATCTCATGCTAAGCCCTAAAAGAGAAAGCCTTCTGTCACCTGTCACTCTCCCAGTTGAGACTTGCCGCCACAGTAGAGGCATGTATGGAAACCAAGACTCTTAATGAAAAAAAGATTTAGAAATTTTCAAATTCAAAGCATGTGCATGCACGCGCGCGCGCACACACACACACACACACACACACAAAACACATCACAAAACATAACACCAGCTGAAGAAGACCAAAAGCCCAAGACATCTTTTTATCCTCCTCTCACAAGAAAGTCACAATCCAGACAAGAAAACCAGTTGAAGGGTAGCTCCATCTCAAGAACTCAAAATAATTGCCCCAGTTTACCCTGCCCTGAAATGCAACCTCCTGCTTCCTCTCTAGGCAGGCCACTTCCCAAAGAGTCATCAGCATCCCTCTGTCAGGGAAGAGATCTCCGTAATTTGCCTTAATTGTTGGGCTTCCATACGCTTTTGACTCCACCACAATTGGTCCTTAAAAATCTCACACTCATTTTGTGTCCTAAACCATGGAATTTTTAAAGATAATTTAAATCAGAAAACTTGGGTCCATATTACTTTACCAAATAAGTCACATTCATGGAAAATGAACCCCCTGCAAGAAAGCCCCAGGTTGTGCCTGGGTGTGTCACTAGTGTATTCTCTTATCTGTTTAAAAAAAAACTCCTTTTCTTTTGTTCTTTTACTTCTTCTCCTGGTACTAAATGGAACAGTAGAGAGCTTTGTAATCCCCAACTTGAATGGAGAGCCCCTTATAAAACAATTCATATCATGTGAAAAAAAAAAAACCCACAATGCTACCCACTGAAATAAAAATGGAAACTTTTTAAAGTGTTACTAAGCAAAGACAACAAAAGTGTCCCCTTTCAGAGTTGATAAGAGATCATGAGGTTGAAATTCTGCACAGCACTTTGAAAACTAGAAACTTTAGTCTTAGGACCTCATTCTTCTTTTAAAGCAAACAGTTTTAAAAGCTTGCTGGATCCAAAACCGGCTCCATCTTATGCTATGTTTTTGATCTATGACATTCTGAAACGATTATTGCTATAATCAAATACACATTGATTATTTATATCTCTCTATGCCATTTACACTTAAGAAAAATAATTCTTAAAACAGGTCACAATTAGGACGAAACAAAATGAACCAAACCTGCACAAAAGTCGTGTTCTTTAAAAACAACAAATAAAGAGAGGAACAAGTATTTTTGTTTGAAAGCTCACAAAATTGGAAACAAGGCAAGTCAATAAAATTTCTTCCAAGCCACCTTCCCCTACCCCTGGCAAGCATTTTATGAGATAATGAAAACCTCTAACATTGAGTGATGTGATTAAGTAATAAAAGGCTGGATTTCCCTTCCTATGTAACCCCACAGGGTGCTTCTAGAGCACTGCAAAGGTCTGTATAAAGAGTTAACTGTGTGTTGGTGTAACACCAGATTACAGGTGTTTGTTAAGGGAGATCCCGCTGAGACTTTTCTCTAGACTGGTTAAACAACAGCTCCATTCTCTCTCACTCTAATGGGCTGGTGAGCAAGCCCTAGTCTTCCTAGAAGGCTCTGTGCACAGAGTACATGGGTACCTTGCTTCAGCCTCAAGTCTGCAGGAAAAGCAAGCTAGCACACTTGAAATCTCATGAGTAGATGCAAAGGACCTTGCATGAAGGACCAACTTTCCCTCCACATGCTTCCCAAGAGACTGTGGGGCTCACCCACTGCTGTTGCACCAGTCCACTAAGACAAGATGTATGGCCAACCACCACCCCTGGGAATGCAACACTTAAAGTACAGTGAATGTGCTTCTTCCCGGGCTCAATCTCAATCTCTCCCTGTTGAGGAACAGTGCACAGCACACAAGCTTGACCCAGACTGCTGCTCTGTAAGTTCCTGATAAAAAACAGGTTAAGCCAGCCAATAAATCAACCCTCAAACCAGGGCTTCATCACCCTACACCCTGGATTCTGGGAGCTTTGCAGCCATCTGAAATTTCTTTAATGGGATTATCCCGATGGACACAGAATTCCTGGGATCTGTCATCGTAAAAGGACTGCTTCCAACAATATTTATGAGAAGGTGTTTTCATGGCTCATCTTCATATTTTTCTTTCAATATTCAAACTGTTTGTATTCTAAATTCTTCTCCCATGAAAGCTCTCCACCAACAGATACATGCATATGTGTGTGTGGTAGGGAGGTTGGCTTTATTTTTCAAAATTTTTATTTTGAAATGATTTCAAATTTAGAGAAAAGCTGCAAATCTTAAATGCCATTGACACCAACTGAACAAATTTTAACATTGTGCTGTGTTGTCTCATACCTACCCACCCTGTATATTTCTGAACTATGGGATGGTAGGCTGCACATTTGATGCTTTACTCTGCAATACCTCCATGTCTATCTCCTAAGAATAAAGAGTGTCTTACATAATCACAGTAATCAAATTCAATCAATTTAACATTGATGTAATGCTTTGTTGTCTATCTAATATAGATTTCATCATGTGCCCTCACAATGACCTTTATAACAATTATTGTTCAGATAAAGGATCCAGTTCAGGATTACATGTTGCATTCAGTTGTCATGTGTCTATAGTCTGCTTGAACCTGGAAGCAATTCCTCAGCCTTTCACTTGTTTCATAGACTGTACCTCAGTTTGGGCTTCTCTGATAGTTCCTTGTGACTAAGTTCATGCATTGGGTTTGGGACTGCAAGAGTACATAATTATGTGCTCTTCCAAAAGTATCTCATCTCAGGACCCATGATATTCACTTGCCCTTTTATGGGGATATTAATTTCTATCACTTTGCCAAGACGTTGTTCCATGTCTTCACTGCACAGTTAACTGTTCCCCTTCTGTATTTTCAGATACTTCGCAATTACGTATTTTGCTTTTCGTTGAACCTCCTCCTCTAGATTTGGTACCCATTGATGATTCCTGCCTGAATCCATCTTTATTCTAATGGTCATGTGTTTTCTTTTTTTATTTAAGTAACAAAGCAGAAATGTAATTCACTAAACACCATCACAAGGTAGGAAAAAAAAACCTTCAATTGCATTAGCATAAACTCACCAGGCTTCTTCATCCACAGGGTCATGATGTCATAAAAATGAAAGCAGAAAATATGTACACTACACATGGGCCAGGTTTGCCACAACATGCTTTTCCTTTATCCTAGTTTCTCCAAAGGAGTCCCATCTCCAGAAGTGAGAGTCCAAGTCTAAAATCATGACACCACCTTCTACTCCTTTGATTCAATATCAAGCATTTTTCATTATGATTACATGCAGTCACTAGTGCAGGGCATTTCCTCCCTTTTGTTTAAATTGCTTCTAGAATAAACATCTCAAAACTTAGGATGGCAGCCAAAGGAAGATAATCTCTCAGGGGAAATCACTGGAATCCTCAGAACTTCCATGAGTAAGAAGCAGAGGAAAATGACAAGTTGCCATTCATTTCCGAAGAAATTCACTCTACAGTAAAGTTCTTCACCTTCAATTCCATGGAGTGAAAGTTAGTCTTTCCAAATGTTAAATTTTATGGAGGGCTAATAAACATATTATAACATTTCCCATGGAAACAGAAATAAATATGCATATATTATGTATAAAATTTACACCCATACACACTTTCCCTTATAAGAGGAGCTCCAGGGATCTCAGAAACCTGATATGTTAATTATCAAGAGAATACTATACAATGTCACATGAAATGAAAGAAAGTGGAACCTACTGGTTAGTGGAATCTATAACTTATCCCCTCGAGGGTTCACCTTGTTCACTAAGAATAAACATATTTCCTTGAGCACAGATGGAAAATGTGAGGTGACAATTCATTCTCCAAGAAAGCATGTTACTTCCCAAGAGGCAGATTCTCACTTCAAGGTGTAGAATATTCATGTGCATAAAAAACTCTCTAATCTGTAGGCAAGAAAGCCCACTAAAGGGAGAACTATCTAACAAAACAGGGGTTTGACTGAAAATAAAAAACAATAAAGATAAAGTGACCAACTCCAACTTCCCTCATTACTAATCAGAATCTGGCAATATGAGTTACATCTTGTCATCTAACAAAGATTTGTTTGTCTTTCCTGTACTGGTCTATATTGTGTAAAAATACTATATCAAAATCACCACAGACAGCCAAATGAAAAAGACTGTACATTTTCACAGAATGAAAATACATTGCACTGTGTTATATGGTATCCTATCTTATCAGGTCTTATTGTATTTCAGAGCTAGAAGTAACATAGATATGATTTTATAGCTCCTTCATTTTACAGGCAATGCAACAAGACACTATTTGAATATATGTTTATTTAATAAGTATTTTAACTCATATAAATATTTATTTGCTTAAGGAATCTTTATCAAGCCCCTACATTGTTCCAGGAACAAGGCCAGGCCCTAGATACTTGATGGAGAACAAGATATAATCCCTGTCCTCACAAATATTCCAACCTACTTGTGCACTATTTATTGATGATTAAAACATCTTAGTTTATTGAAAGCTTTAATCATATAGATCAGCAGAGCCTAATAGAAATATAACGTGAGCTATATATGTAATTTTCAAATGGCCAGTAACCACATTTGTTTAAAGAGAAATAAGTGAAATTAATTTAACAATACACTTAATTTAACTAATATGTCCAAAATATTATTTAACATGTAGTCAATATCAAAAGTTATTAACGAGATGTTTTACGTTCTTTTTTTCATACCACGTCTTCAAAATCCAGGATGTACTTTACATGTACAGACATCTCAATTTGGATGCTAAATTTTCATCAGAAATATGTTATCTGTGTTTATATTTCATGAAAGTTTATAGTTTAAAAAAAGTACGTTGACGGATTTAAGTTATTCCAACCATTCTTAAGAGTTTACCAAGAACTAAATCAAACAGGATTTATATTTACATTTAAATTAATTAAAATTAAATACAACTAAAAAATCTGGTTTCTCTGTTGCACCATGGGGCTGGTGGCTACCATATTGGTTGTACAGCTCTGAATGATATTATTTTATTTTTCTAGGAAATAAATAAACAAGGCAGGGTACTTACTACTCATGTTATACATATGAAAAACAAACATGGATTAGAGATGATGAGATGAATCATCTGAAGCTGTAGGCACACCAAATAAGTGTAGAATTGGAATTCAATCCCAAGACTTCCAAAGCCCAATGATCTTTCCTCTATATTTTGCTGCATTAAAAATGAATGTGATAGTCTTACTCTGTTGACACTATGTTAGGCCATAGAGAATCTGAAATGCCAGATTAAAAAGTGTGGACTTGAACCAGCCCACCGAGGCACACAGATGGCCTAAGGCCTGAAATGAACCACAAAAGTGTGGCTAGGTCGATTATTTTTAAAAATCTGACATGCATTTTCCAGTTTCCCTCAGACCCCACCACCATTTATTACTCATAAGCATCCAGCTTCATTCACTTACTGTTCTTGTCTCTGCCCTTGATACATTTGAATTTGACAATTCAGTGAGGCAATGGCTGCTGTTAAGGGTTTTCAAGCCTTCAGATGACTAATCTGATCCTCTGTGTAAGCTAAATTAGTACCAATAAAGACTGGAACCAAGGAGATTAGTTTAACTCAAGTATTAGCCTTTTTTAAAGTTCTTTTTTTTTTTAAATTTTCTTTTAAATTTAAAGTTCTTTTAAATTTTCAGTCAGTGGCTCAAAAGAAATTTCTGGTCTGATAGAACTACTCTCTCTGTCTCTTTGTCTCTGTCTGTCTCCCTTATACACACACACACACACACACACACACACAGTTGTCTCTACCTGAGGGGCACCTGCATGACTCCAACTGAAGGTTTCTGAGTTGAAGATAAATATATGGATTTTTAAAATGTAAGGACATCTTTTTTTCCTTCCCTTCTTGCCTGCTAGAAGGCATTGGACAAAACCTATAACATCCATAGATCTCTGTTCTTTGCTTGTCAAGTAAACATTTATGAAATTTTCATCTTTGCCATATCCCAGGCTTCTGCAAGGGATGACCTAATGGTAGGTAGTTTTATCACTCTTTCTATGAAAGAAACCATAGGAATGTTCATTCAGACATTATTGCTGAATAAGGGAAAATGGCCCCATTTTGAGATATGTAGTTTTAGGAGCCCCTTGCAGGGACAAAAGATTTGATTTTGCAAAATCAAAAGAGCAAAAGCAATTATCCAAATTAATTTTACCTAACTTTGCCAATAAGAGTTTATTGATTAATTTAATTATGAAATATTTACCATAATTTGGGAAAAGGTCAGAGTCTGTTTAAGGCAATTCACTGGAAAAGTCCAACTATATTTTTTGTAATTCATTTCTGAATCAGTTTTCTGTATCTGGGAAAAATACTCTCTTACTTGAGTCTACATGTGTCATGGATTGTATTGAGCAGGAGAATCTAATGTAGAGATTCTCAAACCTGAGTTTAAGAGTTATGGGGTAGGGTAGGGGGACCACTTAACATAGGGATTTCTGGGACCCAGCCCTGAGATGCTAATTCAGTAGGTTCAGGGCACCTCAAGTCCCACAGTGAATCTGATACAGAATGTATCTATAGACCACATTTTGATAAATATGGGTCTAGCATTTGGCATAGGTCATGATTATTTTACCTGGGGTAGAGATTATTAACCTTATTGGAGATTACTTCCCAATTAAGATGCAGAAGACTGGTTGTACTGATGATTCCAAGTGGTGTGATTCTGTATTGTGACTCTGCAGCTCCTCCACTAAGAGGAAGTCTATCTATCTACCTGTTGAGTGTGACCTGGACTCATGACTTTTTTGTAACTGTGCAGTAGAAGTGTCATTGTGCCAGCTCCAAGTTTGAGCCTCAAGAAGATTTTCAGGCTTGCCACCAACATGTGAACAAGCTCAGATGAGTCTGCTGGAAGATGAAGTTGGCATGGAAAAGATTCCAACCATCCCACTCAGGGTGACCTTGAACCAGCTTCTAGTCAACCTAGAAAAATGGAGCTCCCTACATGACCCACAGCTGGCCAGAGATGCACAGTGAGCCTAGCCAACAGAATAACTATTTAGCTGACCCAAGAGCAATAAATGTTACATTTTTAGACCACAGAGTGTGGAGGAGCTTCCTATGAAACAATGGCTAACGGGGGCATAAAGTCAAGTCCCTACTACCTGTCCTCTATTCAGGAAAGTCTGAATGAGACACAAATTCCTACACAGGAAGAAAATACTTCTGTTGTTTTGGCCAAAATAAATAAAAACAAATAAATAATAAACCCATGGCCAAAATTGTACCATTGGATTTTATCCTTGCCCGAGAGCTCTCCCAATACTGGTGGACCAAGGTGATGGCCAAGGAGAGAGTGCAAGATAAGAAGTTAAATCTCGGCCCTGAACAATGTTAACTGTTGTTAATAATAAAAATATAAAGTGACATTATTTAATAACATTGTAAGATTAGAGCCAAAATGAAGGATTTTTTGTAGTGTTCCATCAGGGTCTTGCTGCCCATTCACCCTAAAAGAACATAAAAGGTATAGAATTTGTTTTTTTAAAAAATTAAGGAGACACATGTAATCTGGTATTTTTGAGATTTCTTGTAAAACTCATCTCATCTATATGAATTCCTCAAAAGCATTTAAAATCAGATCTTTTAAAGCTCCCCGAATGCAAAACCAAAATTAAGACTTCCTTAATAATTCAAATACAGCTTGGGTGAATCTTAATACTGCTGAATTATTACAAGATGTCTTATGTATCTAGAATCAGAATGATGGAAAGAACAGTTTTTGTAAGAGAAACAACATCTTTGCGCTCCTAGAGTATTGATTGTTTTGGCACCATTTGCATTACCCTCTGCTTGTAAAGCAATGTCTGTGGTGTAGGAAACTCTCTGGAGTGATGGGTCACAGGACAGCACACCATATGCTCAGCAGTTCATGAGCACAATAGTCTGAAGTCAAGGGTGACACTCTGACTAAGAATCTCTTTACAAACCAGGCTTTACATGAATGTAATGGGTACCTTACATTCAAAGGCCAAATGAGTTACTTCTTTTGTTTGACAGATAATTATTTCACCCTATATAGAAGAATGAACAAAGCCTGTCAAAATCATAGAGTTTCTTCATCACTGACCATCTGCAAACACACTGAAATGGAGACAAGATTTTTAAAAAGTCTATTTGCCCATTAGAGCACATATTAGCCCCACTGCCCCCATAAGGTTTCCATAACTTTCTTAAAGATTAGCTTCTTATAATAAAGGACCCAAAAAAGTCATCAAAATGGCCACAGACTAAGAAACTTCATTATGTAGTATCTCATAAAATTGCATGTACCAGAAGTGAAAAGAGGAAAAGCAAGATACAATACAGATTCCAAAACGACTTCCCACACCTTTCAACAAACTTCCTACCAGGTATAAATCCCAAGTTTTAAATGATAATCTGAAAACAAGGAAAACCCTATGGTTTCATAACTCTCATACTTGGAAGCAAAATCCAGAAGTCAAAATAGCCTCAGATATATATTTGTGGACGATTACCTCCCCAGTTTAGGTTAAACCTACAGTGGATCAGGCTTTCTGATGGTACAGATCCTGACATTTTGCTGTTTTAATAGAAGCTTACTGGCCTCCAGTTCAAGTTTGCCAGCACTCTAGGAGTGCCCTCTTAGTGTGAGCGGTCAGAGATGATTAACTGAAAAATATTTCCAAGTTAAACATTGATTTGCCTCTGCCTCTATTTATTCCTATCTTGGACGACCTTTCCAACTCTTTTTTTTTTTTTTTTTTTTTTAATAAAAAAAAAAAACAACCACCCGTGTTTTTTTTTTTTTTTTTGAAAAAAAAAAAAAAAAAAAAAAAAAAGAATTCTGAATTTGTTACATTCTGTGGTTCTATCTTATAAAGAAATGAACAGGGCACTGGGGAAATCCAAGGAAGACCATTTGCTTTTCTTTCTACACACAGACAGACTTATAGACACACACACACACACACACACACACACACTGAATACCCGTGACTTGAATGAGATCCTTTCTGTTTTGTTTCATTTCAGTTACTATTTTACTTCAGTATTTAGTCCACACAGATTCAGAAGGTATGAAACTAGCTCAGTTTATGGGTTAGCTTGAGCCTTCTCCTCATTCTCTTCCTACCTTTTAGAAAGAGTGCTACACATTTTTAAGACATTTATTCTCCAGATATCAATCTGCTATTTCAATATATCACCAAATCCTGCTTCATCTTCCTTTGAAGTGTTTAATATCAGATTCACACACACACACACACACACACACACGCACGCACGCACATGCACACAGACAACACACACACACAAACGTACCTCCTTCTTAGTTCAGTTGCCCCCACTGCCCAGAACTCTAAGCTCTAATTTTCTGGAATAGCATAACAGCTATCCTATCAGGCTCTCCTCTTCATCTTACTTGCAAGATTAAGATTAATTTTACTAGACCATGGCTGTCATCATGTCCTTTCCCTGCTCAAGAATCTATAATGGCTTTCTACTCTCTAATGTCAAGGTCAAATTCTTTTTCCTAGGTTAAAATCTTCCTAAATCTTGTACCATTTTATCCATTCTTTGCTGCATAATTTTTTAAATCTCTTAATAGATTTTATTTTCACAGTGAAGGTGATTATAAAATTCCTCTTTGATGCTCAGTAGATGTCATTAATTTAAGAAAACTAGAAAGATTTGGTGAGAGTTAGCTGAACATCTAAGACCTGACATGTAGGGTATTTTATATATATATATATATATATATATGTGTGTGTGTGTGTGTGTGTATATATATATGTATGTATTTTATATATATATACACATTATTATATATATTCATGTATATATATACATGTATATATACATTATATATGCATATATATGCATATTATATATATTATGCATATATACATTATTATATATATTCATGTATATATATACATGAATATATATAATATACATATATATTATATATATTCATGTATATATATACATTAGGGTATTATATATATATATATACACATATAATTTATTGTCAAATTGGTTTCCATAATAAACTCAAAATGGATGAAGGACCTGAATGTGAGACAGGAAACCATCAAAACCCTAGAGGAGAAAGCAGGAAAAAGCCTCTCTGACCTTACCCACAGCAATTTCTTATTTGATACATCTCCAAAGGCAAGGGAATTAAAAGCAAAAATGAAATATTGGTACCTCATCAAGATAAAAAGCTTTTGCACTGCAAAGGAAACAATCAATAAAACTACAAGGCAACCAATGGAATGGGAAAAGATATTTGCAAATGACATATCGGATAAAGGGCTAGTATCCAAAATCTATAAAGAACTCACCAAACTCCACACCCAAAAAACAAATAATCCAGTGAAGAAATGGGCAGAAGACATGAATAGACACTTCTCTAAGGAAGACATCCAGATGGCCAACAGGCACATGAAAAGATGCTCAACATCACTCCTCATCAGGGAAATACAAATCAAAACGACACTAAGATACCTCCCCATGCCGGTCAGAGTGGCTAAAATGAACAAATCAGAAGACTATAGATGCTGGAGAGGATGTGGAGAAACGGGAACCCTCTTGCACTGCTGCTGGGAATGCAAATTGGTGCAGCCACTCTGGAAAACAGTGTGGAGGTTCCTCAAAAAATTAAAAATAGATCTACCCTAGGAATTTACCCAAGGGATACAGGAGTGCTGATGCATAGGGGCACTTGTACCCCAATGTTTATAGCAGCACTTTCAACAATAGCCAAATTATGGAAAGAGTCTTTGCTGCATAATTTTTATCCAAATAGTCTGGTTCTTCCTTTGCTATCCCTTTCTCTAAGGAACATTACAACTATTTACTAATATTTATTAAACCTCACCTTCTGAGCACTCACGAAGTTAGGTATGAACACGTGATCTCTTCTGGCCAATGAATTCTAAGCAGACAGAAGTGACATGTACCACTTCTGGATTGAAGCATTTAAGGGCTTATGTGTTATTCTCATCTTCTCTCTCCTTTGCCACAAAGACCTGTAATCCTCCAGATGGTAGCAACCCCATTGCCCTGGATTCCTAAGTGAAGATGAGTTGCAACAGAGACCTCCTACTGATGTGTGATGAACATTAGCATGAACAAAACATCTACTCCATTGCTTCATGTCACTGAGATTTCAGGGATGGTTGTTACTATAACCTGCTATGCTAGTTCCTGCCTCCAAGACCTTTTAGAACACACATGCCCTCTCTCTACTTCTTGCTTTTTGAAGTTCTGCTCAGGCTTCTGAACCCAACACAAGTTCTCTTTCTCCAGGAAGCCTTCCTTATTTAATCCCATGCCACAATGATATCCTCTTTCTCTATACAGATACATACCATCGTCCACTTTAACCCTTGATTCCATGTTGACCAGATATTTATTGAACTCCTTGTGTTGGAAATAATTTGAGATACAAAAGAAGATGATGAGACAAGATTTCTGTCATCAAGAATGTTAGGTATATCCCAAAAAAGACACAATTAGAAAATCATATATTAATAGAATATGAGACAAAAATTGTCAGAATGCAAAAGTAGTTCACTAAGCCAGGGACATAAATACTTAGTACCAATACTGTGACTAAAGGCATCTGAGATAGCTCTTAGGAAGTAAAGGTCTCCCTTGAGTAGGATGTGGCCAGGAGAAAGAGAATTTTAGGTAGGGAATTAAAGCCAAAGTAAAAGCATAAAAGGAATAGCTTGAAGTTGGATCTGTTTGTAAAAAAGTTGGTTATCATAAAAATATTTGTGTAGAAAAGCTCTAGAAGAAAATAATAGAAAGGTAGTTGGAATCAGATTTTGTTGAGCCATATACATAATGTTGAAGAGTCTGAGCTTTCTTCCTGAGGGAATGAAAAGCTACAAAGTTGTCTACAACAGAAAGTAACATACAAAAAACATTTTATTGGGGTGATCAAAGTGTTGTCTACAAGGTAAATGGATTGAATGAGAGTAAAAAATAAAGGCCATATCTAATATATCATTCCCCTCAAATTTAATGAACGTTAACTTTGTCTCTCTAATTATCACATATCAGTTGGCTACTGCTGTGTAACGAATTGCCTCCAAACTCAGTGAGTAAAAGCAATAAGCACATATTACTGCTCATAAGTGTATTGGTCAGCTGTGTTGTTCTTTTGGTCTGGCAGAACTTACACACACATCTGTAGTCAGCTAAGGTTTGGGAAGGCTACTCTGTTTATGTTAAATAAGCTTTCTCACATGCTTTGAAGGTGACTGATTAGAGACTGGCCTAGGATGGTCTCCCTGAGACAAATGGGCTCTCCATGTGATTTCTCACCCTCAGCAGGCTAGCCCAGGCTTGTTGTACGGCAAAGGCCTGGGGGCAAGAGAACAGGCAGAAACACATAAGGCCTCTGCAGGCCTGGCCTAGGAAATGGCACAACATCCTTTCTGTTGCATTCTACTTGCCCAAGAAAGTCACAAGTCCAGCTCAGATTTAAGAGTTAAAGAATAGACTCTACTTCTTCAAGGGGAAAGATACAAAGTCACACAGTCAAAGGTGGGGACTCAGTGAATCCATCAGTCGGGAAGGAAACACAAGGAACAATTCATTCTCTCCCGCATTTTACCTATCTCATTTTTTTTCTGCCATAAGCCTAGGAGGTACATTATTATTCTCACCATTTTTACAGATGAGGAAACTAAGCTCCCAAGTGGTTAATAACTTACCTAACATCATATATAATTGAGCAGTGTTTGAATCTCAGATTACGTCCAAAGCCATGGAATTTTATTTTTTGCTAGAGATCATTAATTTGAGAAAGAAAGAGTGAAAATTAAGGGTAAAGGAGGAGAAACACTATGCTGAGGTCAAGAGAATTAAATTCAAGCACCAGCTATGTTTGTTTCCTTATCTCTAACGTATCCAGCTGGCTCGCAGAGGCTAACATAAAAACCAAAACATCTACACACACATAAAAATACTTTGAAAACTACAAAATTCCATACAAATATAATATATCCTTATTCTAATTTTTTAATATCCTTATAGAATCTGGAATATACAGCAGGACGTGAGCAACACCCTCCCAGGAAAAAAACAGGTATTATCTAAAATTATTCAAAATATGCCATACCAAAATTACATCCAAGAATAGGCCAAATACTTTTACACCTTTTTGCTTATGAGAAATTTAATTAAGTGGATATTTATGGATGTTAAGAAATTGTTAATTTTTTCAGGCATAATAATGCTATTGCCATTTATGCCTTTCTAAAGAGTTCTTATTTTTTAGAGTTGTGATAGCAGTGAATAAAACGATACCAAGTCAGAAATTTGCCCAGAAAGGGTTAATTAGGGTATAGCTGAAAGATTAGCTATGATTAATTATTGAAGCTGAGCGATGGGTACTTTTGTGAAATAATAAGATATTTATAGAAAAAAGGTTTCTCTATTTTTAAAAAAGTCTCCTCAATACAAGTAGACTTCTTCCCTTCAGAATAAAAAACCTCTTTGCATCTGATATTTCAGAAATCTTCCCAGAGCAATAGGCATGACATATACAATCTGGTTATTGTTTCTTTCTACTTTAAAACCAATTACCATCCTTTCCCAACGGCCACAGCAAGAGTATCCTGACTTGATTCCTGCTCTCATTTTTACTTCAGGTTTCAACTTCTACACATTAACCACTGCAATCTTACTCCACCCTTGATATCTTTTCTTGCTAATTTTCTGTTCACTCTTGCCTTAGCCACTCTCCACAATATGTTTTTCTGGGTAGCAGACTATGGAGCAGGGCTTGTGTTGATTTTGTGCAGCCCACATTCCTGGAATGTTAGTGCTAAGCACAGAATTTGACCTGTAACACAGTGAAGAAAGAGTTCAAATGCAAACTCCAAAGATATCCATCCCACAGAATAAATGCCAATAAGCAATTTCCTTTTCCCAGCCTACAGAGATTTTCATCAGATAGCCCATAACAGACAGAACCCGTGCCAATATTTTATAACCCATAAAATTTCTTCAAGCAATTGTAAAGATTTCCAGCCATCCTTTGATCAGTCTTTGTAACAGTGACTCCGGGCCTTCACCTAAAAATGATTCCTAGACCTTGATATATATATATATGTATATATATATATATATATATGTGTGTGTGTGTGTGTGTGTGTGTGTGTATACACACACAATGGAAGAGATCTGGCCTTCAGAAAGTCTCTCATTAAAGCCCTAATCTGTTCCACCACATTCTTCTGAGACACAGTGATCAGCATTCTAGCTGTCCTCAATGGCCAGCCCTAATAAAACTGATAGAAACAGCTTAAGTAATTGGATTGCTATATGGGATTGAATGTCTGACAACAAAAGATAGCCATCTCTATTCGACCACCATATCTTTGTTCCAGCAATGAATTCATTTAGCAATGCACTTAGAGGCTCCTGGGCCCAGGGAGAAATGACAGACGAGGGACACAAAAGCTAGGCCAGCTGATGAGCCAGAGACAGAGGCTGTGCAATTCCAAAAAGTTAATTACGGTGAACGCAGGCAGCAGACAATGACTTGTTGAATCATTACCATAATCACATTATTGCACTGGTCTCCAGTTCCCAGCCAAGGGCAGTGTTGGCTACTTCTCATTCTGTGTACTTCCTCTTCACCTGCCACCTGAAATCTACCATACACGACTTCTTGGCTGATACACTCTTAACTACTACAATCTGTTCATGTGTCCTAGACATTTTTTTAAATTTTAGTGTTTTTTTTTCCTATCAAAAGATATAGAAGCGTTCACACAGTCAGTGTAGAAGACATTGGTGCTAAAATTCTCATATTTGTCTCAAAATTTGTGACATGGGAAAACATTATCATCCATTAAAATATAATTATAATATCAAAATCCTATATCTACATGTGACTTCAGATAGGTCTAAACAAAGTTAATATAATATAAATCAAATCACAATGTTGATTTATAACTTCAGGCAGATCTAAAGAGGGTTAATATAAATCAGAATATTGATATCCAAAGCCAATCCTAGAGTGAAAAACAGCAAATACTACCCACACTCAGTGAGTCTGAAGCAACATTCCCAGTTAATATTTTCCTAGAAGCTTTGACGTATTTATTTCTTGACCACCGGGTATTTCGTTTCTTCAGCAGAGTGACATAAATTATTTTCACTTTTCCACTGTCTCTGGAACAGTTTTGGTCTCTCTGAACTGAATACCAGCCAGCGAGTGAGAATGGCACCACCTTTTATAATAAACAGAGATGTTGGTACAATGACCATTGCCAAAAATGTAATAACACAGCAGCAATGATAATAGTAGAAATATTGTTATTAATAATTACTTTAGACCGGCCAACTTAGAGTGAGGATTCTAAATATTTTTAAATGAAGTTCTGATTTAGCCATACAATATTCTGTAAGAGAGCTCAGGGATCATTCATTCTGCATTAAAATGGAAAGAAATAGCAAAGCCAGGATACCTTTGCTTTTTCAAACAGTGGCACCAAAGAAGCCCAAATACAAATGTCTTGACATCCAGTCCAACACTCCAGGTCTTTAAATAGCATGGTTCAGCCAAGATTCCTTGCCCAACTTGGCAAAGAGATAGAACCAGCTCCACAGTCCAAATTTTGACTTTGGTTCATAATTGAAAATACACAATCATATGTTGTCCAAAACTGGCATGTCTTCCCCTTTTCAATTTATCATACTGCCAAATGGATAACATAGTCTCAAAGTGCTATACCCATGAAAAATATTGAAATACTTCTAATCATGAGTAAAGAATATATAGTTAATTTTGACATAAATCTTGAACAGAACTATAGGATTCCTACTCAAATCTCAGCAGAGACATTTTTGTGCTAAGCTTTACTATGATAAAATGGGCCTCAAGTTCAATAAAATATCCCAATGCCCATCTAAGATACCTTCATTTCTTTTTATTTTCTGAAAGGGATTAAAGTTGCAATCAATTTGTACATGGGACAATCAAGGGCAATAATATTTACCATATCTTTAAGCACAATGGCTGAATAGGATGGGAAGTGGGTCCTACATCCTACAGGAAGTTCTTCCTCACCATGCCAGTCCTTCATGCCCTTTTCTCCCCTCCCATCAATCCCTCAGCCTTCTTCCATTTCCACCATTCATCTCCCACTTACCATGCCCTGCCTGTACTGGACACTGTGCTTTTTTCAAGACTATATATATTCCTTCCTTCCTCCCCTAGATCTAAAACCCTCAAGAATAAGATGGAGTGGTATTTAATCTACCCATTCCTCACAGTACCAAGCACAGATTGGCATTTCATATGTATGTCACTGACTGATGAGGCTGGAGGTTAAAATACTAGACAGATTTTGTTGTACTTATATGCAATGTAAATATGTATCCATGGCTTACCTTTGAGGTCATCACCAATTTACCAAGAAAATAAGAAAACAATAAGCTTTTAGTTCTAATGTTTGCAGTCTTTCTATTTCACATAAAGTATGACTAGAACACAGTCACAGCTTTGTATAAACCCAAAACCTGACAGCCACTCATAGGGTTACAGGAAATGTATATCTACACAGACAGGGCCTTTGTCTTGAACCGGTAAATACCCACTACATCTGTGACTAACAGTGAAATCATTTCTTTCCTGAGACCACGCCCCGGCTCCTCTCCTAACTGCTCTGGGGTCACACAGGCAGGCATGACATGGTTGAAGACAGGTAGATGTAGTTCCCTGACCCACAGTCATTTCACATTTTTCTCATTTCTTACCCATTGTTCTCAACCTCTTTACCTGCCCCAGCATAGCAATGGAAGGCAATGTAAAGCCATTGCTCCTTTGAAAGGGCTCTGGAAATCTCTGATCAAAGGGCCTTTCCCCACCTCCATGTGGCTTCTCCTTGTTCATGGGATGAAGGCCTAATAAGAGTCCAAGCTAATTTTTACCCTTTACCCTCATGCCTAGGCCATTCCCAGGCCTAGTTGTCACTTACAGATTATCTGCCTCATAGGCTCTTATGTGATTTTCTAGGCTTTCCCCATTTAGCACAACATAGATACTATAAATTGGCAGCCTAAAATATGCAGGCAACATTGGGCTTAACAATGAATTTTATTTATGCTCTATACTTTTGTTGTTGTTTTTATAAATTCATCACCAATAATTTTAAATCAAGAGATTTTATATATCAATTAAGACGCCTAACTGCTCTTTAGAAATTAGAGGATTTGGCCACCCCTGGCCCCATTCTCATCTGGCAGCATCATCAGCTAAAGCTGAGTAATGGCTGCCCTTTTAGAAACAGAAGCAACTCTCCCCTTCTCCACTGTCCCCGTCACTCCCCATTGCCATACACCAGACCCTTATACTCAGGTATATATCTGTCATGGCAGAAACTAGATAGAAGCTCAAAAACATGGTTCTACTTATTTCTGAACACATAAGACTCTATCTCCTATCCTCCCTTACAGTCAGGTGTGGTCATGTGACTGTGTTCTGGCCAATGGAATATGAGTGGCTACTTTATGATCTGTGGAAGATGGCGGCATAGGAGGATACTGGGCTCACTGCATCCTGCGGATCACTTAGATTCCACCCACACCTACCTAAATAACCCAGAAAACCACCAGAAGACTAGCAGAACGGATTCTCCAGAGCCAAGCATAGACGAGAGGCCCATGGAAAAGGGTAGGAAGGGCAGAGGCGGTGCGCGCTACACGGACCGGTGGGAGGGAGCCGGGGCGGAGGGGCAGCCCACCGGCCAAGCAGAGCCCCCAAGTCTGGCTTGCAAAAGCAGAGGGGCCGGACGGAGTGTGTTTGGACAGCAAGCGGAACTTAACATCTGGAAGGTTATAAGCTAACAGCTCTGCTCGGAGAGCGGGAGGGCTGGAGGACAATGGGAAGGAGAGTTGTTGAGCCCCAGATGACAGAGTGCAGCTTGGCAGGGAACAAAGGTGCTCACCAACGCCGTCTCCCTTGACCATCCTCCAGCCAAAATCCCAAAGGGAACCAGTTCCTGTCAGGGAACTTGCTTGCACCACGAAACACCCAACGTTGTGCTTCTGTGGATCCATCCCTCTGGTGGGTCTGACTCCCTCCCGGTGCCACAGGGTCCCTCCAGAAGTGGGCCTCTGAAGGAAAAGCAAGCTAAGCATGCCCCTCCCGCCCCTGTGCACCATGCCGATCCACCCCAGCTAATACACCAGATCCCCAGCACCACAAGCCTGGCAGTGTGCAAGTAGCTCAGATGGGCCACACCACCCCACAGTGAATCCTGCCCCTAGGAGAGGGAAAGAGAAGGTACACACCAGTCTGACTGTGGCCCCAGCGGTGGGCTGGGGGCAGACATCAGGTCTGACTGTGGCCCTGCCCACCAACTCAAGTTATTCAAGACAGCACAGGGGAAGTGCCCCGCGGTCCCGCACAACTCCAGGGACTATCCAAAATGACGAAACGGAAGAATTCCCCTCAAAAAAACCTCCAGGAAATAACGACAGCTAATGAACTGATCAAAAACGATTTAAACAATATAACAGAAAATGAATTTAGAATAATAGTCATAAAATTAATCTCTGGGCTTGAAAACAGTATAAAGAACAGCAGAGAATCTCTTGCTACAGAGATCAAGGGACTAAGGAACAGCCAGGAGGAGCTAAAAAATGCTATTAATGAGCTGCAAAATAAAATGGAGATGACCACAGCTCGGATTGAAGAGGCAGAGGAGAGAATAGGTGAACTAGAAGATAAAATTATGGAAAAAGAAGAAGCTGAGAAAAAGAGAGATAAAAAAAATCCAGGAGTATGAGGGGAAAATTTGAGATCTAAGTGATGCACTAAAGAGAAATAATCTATGCATAATTCGTATTCCAGAGGAGGAAGAGAGAGGGAAAGGTGCTGAAGGTGTACTTGAAGAAATCATAGCTGAGAACTTCCCTGATCTGGGGAAGGAAAAAGACATTGAAATCCAAGAGGCACAGAGAACTCCCTTCAGACGTAACTTGAACCGATCTTCTGCACAACATATCACAGTGAAAGTGGCAAAATACAAGGATAAAGAGAAAATTGTGAAAGCAGCTAGGGATAAAGGTGCTCTAACATATAAAGGGAAACCAATAAGACTAGTGATGGATCTCTCTACTGAAACTTGGCAGGCCAGAAAGGAATGGCAGGAAATCTTCAATGTGATGAACAGAAAAAATATGCAGCCGAGAATCCTCTATCCAGCAAATCTGTCATTTAGAATATGATGAGTGCCAAAAAAATCTCTCACATGTGATCATTCACACTCTTTTCTCTTCTGCTTAATGCAATCAAGCCATGTGTTTAAAATGGCAGAGCCACTAGATAGAAGGATCTTAGGTTGGGAAATTCACCTGCAAGAAATGAAACTACTTCTATCATGTTTGAACAATCATGCATTTTGAATTTCTTTGTTACAGCAGCTAACATGAGCTTAACACATCTGTCTTTCAACTTCACAGGAAGTCTGTGACTTGATTTAATGACTACATGCCCAAAGTCTCACTTTACACTGATCTGACCATAACTAATCCCTCTGAAAGACACCATTTCTTATAAAAATCTACCCACTATGAACTTCAAAAGATGTACTTCCTTCCTGGAACTCCCTAGTGATTAGTTTTGTACAACAACATTAATTTATGCAGCTATGATTGTGTCTGAATTTGCCTGCCCCCTAACCTAAAGCTTCACCTTACACACTAAAAGTTCTGGCTCTGGTCTCCATGAACTTATCCTTGGAAAAGTAATGGACGCTTATGAACAATAGAATTAAGATAAATATAATCAAAGTCATTGGAAGTTGAAGAAATCCACTGAGATAATGTGGTACATCAGCAGAATTTTTTTTCAAGATAACAAAGTCTAGAAAAGAAAAATGATTTCCCTAAAATCACACAGCCAGAATATAGGAGAGAAAACTTAAACTCTCATTTTTAATTTCTAAATGCAATGTACTTGACAACATTATCCTTCATCTCTTATTACAACCCACAGTTTTATTTTACCTTTTTCCACCACACACACACAGTCCTAGCAATTAATGGAACATTGATTATGTGGTAAGTACTATTCAGAGTTTTTTGCATGCATTTCTTAAATTTTAATTTCAGAATAAATATATGAGGTTATATAGTCTCCATTTTTATGATGTAAAAGTGAGGCACAAAGAGGTTAATGAATTTTTTCAATATCACATACCTAGAAAATGGAAGGTAGGGTCTAATTCCATAGTCCATGCTTCTAAAAACCATGTTATATTGACCATTGCAATCTTATCTTTCTTCATAGAAGGAAGAACTTTTTGCATCAGTTAGCTTTTCCTAGGAAACAAACCACCTTAAAATATGGTGGCTTAAAGCAACAGCCACTTACTCAGCCCATGATACTATGGGGTAGCAATTTAGGCTAGGCTCAATGGGGCAGTTCTTCTGCTGACCTCACCCGGGCTCATATAGTATGTGAGGTCAGCTGGCCAGTTAGGTTGTGGCTAGATGAGCCAGATGACCTCAATCCCACATCTGGGAACTCAGCTAGGAGAGCCAGGATGACCGACATGGCATGGCCTCTCATCCTCCAGCAGACTAGCCAAGACTTGTTCCCATGGCAATGGTTGCTCTTTTCCCAAGAGCTCAAGAGTATCAAGAAAGGCAAGTACGAAAGCATAATTATTTCTCAGTTCTCTGCTTGTGTTGTATTTGCTACTATTCTACTAGCTGAAACAAGATACATGGCTAACTCCATGGAAAAATGGGGAAATAGACTATTTCTTGATAGGCAGACCTTCAAAATCATATTTCAAGGGGCACACAGAATGGGATTGGAAAAATTTATGGACATTTTTAATATCTCAGATAATTTAATTGTTCTCTTCTAGTACTTACATCCATAGTTCTAAATAATATGTGTATACGGCTACCTCTTAAGTAATCAGTTTTAAATATTATCTTCTGGATTATTATTATTATGACAATTAAAAATTTAGGTTTTTCAATACCTTTCCTTTCTACCAAAAATTCATAAACCTTTCACCCAAATTCCCTAAATATTAACATTTAACATAACTGCTTTATACATAAATACATATATTTCCTCTAAATCATATGAGAATAAGTAATAGACATGAAGCCTCTTTACTCCTAAATTTTCAGTGTGTGTTTTCAAAATCAAGGCTTAAATAACCAACTGTATAATTATTAAAAATGAGGAAATTAGCTTTATAATGCTATGACTTATTCTATCTAGTACTGTCAAATATGGTAGCCATTAGCCACATGTGACTAAATGTATTTAAATTTTAAACTAGTAAGAATTAAACATTAAGTTCCTTGGTCACACTAGCCACATTTAAAGTACTCAATAGCCACATATGGCTGGAGACTATTTTACTGAATAGTGTAGAGAATGTATCCATCATTACAGAAAGTTTCAATGGACAATGTTGGTCTATATCTTTCAGGCCCTGTTTGTATATAATTACAGATTTATAGAGATAAAATCTGTATGCGTTACAAGATTATAGTCACAGGTAGTAATTATTACCTCTATCTTTAGATAGGAAGACAAAATTAGAAAAGTGAACGGGGTCCATGCCTGTATAATAAATCAATCCTATAAAAAGGGATTTGATTCTAAGTTGGATCATTTGAAAGACCTTTCTCCCACAGCAACATATTCCATCCCCAAGAAACATGAGTCCCTATCTTAGGTTGTGCATGTGCACAAATTTATTAAGCTCCTCCTTTATTCAAGAAGAGCTCCCAGGAGGGGCGCCTGGGTGGCGCAGTCGGTTAAGCGTCCGACTTCAGCCAGGTCACGATCTCGCGGTCCGTGAGTTCGAGCCCCGCGTCAGGCTCTGGGCTGATGGCTCGGAGCCTGGAGCCTGTTTCCGATTCTGTGTCTCCCTCTCTCTCTGCCCCTCCCCCGTTCATGCTCTGTCTCTCTCTGTCCCAAAAATAAATTAAAAAACGTTGAAAAAAAAATTAAAAAAAAAAAAAAAAAAAAGAAGAGCTCCCAGGAGAAATAGCAAAGGAATGAGGGAACCAGGACAGGGCAAAAGAAGCCAAGGAAGGTGCCGATTTCAAGCAACTTTCAGACTGATCTTGTAGTTTACCCTAAAGCATAAACCACACCACGGGATTTGTCCCACCTGGAGCCAAGTGAGAGCCAAGTGAGCCAGGGTGTCACACACCTACATGGCTACAGGCTGCACCAACAGGATAGAAGCTCCCAGGTACTTGTGTGGGCAAAGCAGTGCCAGCAGCCCAAGTGTTATCCTGTAAAAAAGGTCAGTAGTTCCCACAGCTGGGAATCAAGGCACACAGAGGGTGAGGCATGAACACCCTTAAACCAGTGAAAGAGGGCTGAGAACATTGGGAGCAGCCCAGACCAAAAATATGACAGAGTATTCTACCTTACTATTCTTTATAAAATGTATTTGTTAAATAGCTCCCGATGTGGCCTTTTGCATAAGTAAAACTTGAAAATCTTGCTGGTTCCGAATAAATGCTCACTTACTTACGCTGGCCTATTTCCATGAGATATTTGTTTGAGCCTCCAATATCAGCTGAGGGAAAACAGGTGGGGTGGGTGGGGCTACCCTTGATAGGGAGCATAAAATCAAAGGGCAAGAACCATGGAACACAGATCCAGGGACATCTGAGTGCAAACCAGCCTGCTGTATAGGGGAACCCTCCACCGGAGAAGTGTGTTGCCCTGTGCTACAATCCATCCAGACTATAGAAATCCATACAAACTAGTTTAAGTAAAGGGGGGATTATTTTGTATGTTACAAGAGTGCCTCACATAACTCAAGATTACATAACTTAGTGGGGCATCATGAGAAAGCTGGATAATCATCAGGAACAAGCTGTCTCCTCTTTCCCTTTTTATTCTTTTCTTTCTCTACATACTCCTGGATTTCTGCTTCTCCGTGCACATGGACCAAAAACACCTGCCCCAGCCCCAGAGTCCATAAAATGCACTGACACTAGAAGTAGATCCAGGAGTATTAACTTCTCATTCTCTGGATTACTTAAAATCTCAATCAGGATAGAATTCAGTTATCTCAGTTCTCATGTCAGGTGTCAGAGACCTTGGGACTTGTATAAAGATGCACAGATTAAGGTAAATGGTATGGCAGACTATTTTTTCCAAAAGTGGCCACAGCAATATCTCTGGTGCCCTATACTGTTCAGAGCCTTTCCACTCCTCACCCTGAAAAGTAGGGTCTGTGTTCCCTTCTCTTGAATCTGGGCTGGAACTTCTGAATTTTTATTTTCATTTGTTGGCATGACAAAATAAACAAGAGGCAAATCTGAAACACCCCATCCCTGCTAAAAAAAAAAAAAAAAAATCCTG
This sequence comes from Panthera uncia, assembly GCF_023721935.1. Classification (NCBI taxonomy): domain Eukaryota; kingdom Metazoa; phylum Chordata; class Mammalia; order Carnivora; family Felidae; genus Panthera; species Panthera uncia. The sequence continues at coordinate 35,710,485 of NW_026057578.1, read as the reverse complement.
AATGTAAAGATTCAATCAAATACACTATTGTCTCGTGCCACTTAGTGTAGTTCCTCCTTGAATAACCCCCTATCCAAGACCTGTGTGTTCTTAAAATGCCACCTCTATGTTGGTTCAAAACCTTGGGAGCTTCCCAGGTGAAATCTAAAGCTGGACTCCATATATAGGGGGCAGGAAGAGACCAGAGAAAGAGGCTGACCCTCTGGATTGGTAGATGGCAGGTTTAAAAAGCAAAGAAGTTGGGACACTTGGCTGGCTCAGTCAGTAAAGCATCTAGTTCTTGATCTTGGGATCATAAGTTCAAGCCCCATGTTGGTTGTAGAGATTACTTTAAAAAAAAAAAAAAAGCAAGAGAACATACTTACAGGGCTTGTCCTGGTTGTCTGAACAATGAGTAGATCTCCATACCTGTCCACCCCCTCCGCACCCCAGAATCTTAAAAGTTAACATAGAGGCCTTACCTGAGTTTAGTCACTTATATGGCCCCCATGACCTCAACAACACATTGCTTTCTCAAGGCTGCATCCTCAAGAATGGCCACCATCGTGGGCAGAATATATATTCCAGGACAGGGGCAGGATAAAGGGCCTCCAATTCCCCAGATCCAGCTCAAGGGTCAACTGGCAGTCACATCCTCTCAATGACATCCTGCAACACTCTAGCACATCATTCTGGAGTGAAACCTCCTACTCCGTTACACTACAGAAAAGATGGCAACTTGCACTTCCCTTCCTACTACATTGGCACGTAGCAGCACCCTGGGCCTCACCCTTTGTTATTATAAAACCATCATGAACTCATTAGCCAATAGGGTTTCTTTGGGGGCTACTTCCTCTTTCCAAGGAGTTTTATAGTCATCTCGGGACAGATATCCCTTTGAGGGCCGCACTTGTATCTTTGACTAATACAGTGGTTCTCAGAAGTGTGATCCCTAAACCACCAGCATCAGCATCATGTAAGAACTTGCTAGAAATGTACACTCTTGAGCCCATCCATACCTCCTGGAACAGGAAAGTCTGAAGATGGGCCAGAAATCTGGGTTCAAACAAGCCATCCAGGGAATTCTGACACAGCTTGGAGTTTGAGAACCACTAGTCTACTCAGGTCTGGTCAAGCATCAGATATCACACTAGTGACTGAAGAGAGAGAATAGAATAGAAAGAATTGTTAGCTAAGTATAAAGTTCCAACCAGGTAAACTAAAAAGGCAAAAAGAGAAACCCAAGTTCTCAAGGGGACTGAAACCGGAGGAAGTAGCTAGTACTCTGAAGGCTGGGGGAACAAAGGAAAGGGATTGAAATTATGGAGATGTAGGAAGACGAGGAGTCATGCCATAAGGGGAGACCCATGGCTCAGCCTCTGCTGTTCATCAGACTCAGTCACTGCAATGCTTTCTGAAGAAGGGCCCTGGCAGCTGGTGCCCAAGTGCCTGAGGGAGGCACGGTAAGTACACTGTAGAGGCAACTAACTGCTGCCACTACAAACAATGCTCAGGTGATACCCATTCGAACAGGAAGTCCCTTCTCCCTCAGCCACAGTTCTCGATTGCAAACAAGAGAAACTGACAGCAACAAAAAATATAAAGTACCCAAGAATCTAACGAAAGATATGTAAGGATTTTATAAATTTTTTATCAAGGGGCATTAATAAATAATAAACAGAGCAATATCCCACATTCAGGGGTAGGATGACAAAATCGTAAAAATATCCATCTGCAAATTAAAATATAATTTGAATGCAATTCCAATGAAAATGTCTACACAGTTTTTCATGAACCTTGACAATCAGATTGTTGGGCAAGGGCCAAAGAACAGCCAAGTCAATTCTGAAAGAGAAGGATGAGGGTGAATGGAGAAATTCATTTACCAAAATCTAGTACGCATCTTCATGTATAGGGATAGTGAGGAAGGCAGTGTGGTATTGGCACAAAGATAAACAGAGGTCAATAGAACAAAATAGAGACCCTGAAATGGTCCCATTCATACAAAATTTGACATGAAACAGAAGAGGCACTATAGATTATTGAGGAAACAATGGAGCATGTATTAATGATACTGGTGAGATAGCTCATTACAGACAAAATTAGATCCCTGCTCTACACTGCACACAAAAATCCATCCCAGGTGGTCAAAAGGCCTAATGATGACGATATAGGAGAAACTGCTTCTGATTTTAGGGTAAGGAAGATTTTCCTAACAACATACCAAAAACTCCCCACAAACCACAAAAGTAGAGATTAATGAATTCAACTACATTAAAATTTAACATTTCTGCCTATGAAAAGACACCATTAAAAAAATGAAAAAGTCAAGCCACAGACTGGAAAAGGATAGTTTCAGTGCTTGTATGATAACTCCTATCCAGAATGTATATCTCACTCCTACAAATCTTCAAGTAAAAGAGAACTCAGAAGGGGGGGAAAAAAAAGAGGGCAAAGGCTGTGATTCCCTGAAGAGGAAATCCACACATCCCATAATCATCTATAAAGGTAATCGATTTCACAAATAATCAGGAAAGGGCAAATTGAAAGAAAATACCATTCCTCATCCATCAAAAATTGGTAAGGATATTGTTTTAGGTATGATAATAGCATCCAGAATAGGAAACAACAGGAAACAGAATTATTACACAGAGGTGGGAGTGTAAATGGATGCAATCACTGGGAAGAGCAACTTGGCAACCAGCCGATATATTTTAAGATAAATATATGCAGTACTTGAAATTCCACCCTGAGGAACATACCCCAGGTAATGCCCCCAGGTGGTGCCAATGCTGCTTTGAGGGGCAAGTTACTAAATATTACCAAAAAGCGACAGTCAACTCCCCCTTTCCAAACGGAGGTAGCATGGGAGCTGGAAGCTCAACTAAATGTGCACTTAACACCTCAAGGTCTTTAAAGAGGACTCTAACGCGACCACGTATTCATTCCAATGGTTCTTAAAAAGGAGAAGACACTTAACACTGACAGTAATCTTGGTTTTTAAATAGTAATAGCATCCAATAGTATTCCATGTCTTCAGCGGCCACTTAGCACCTCACTATCAGAACACAGATATGATTTAAATGAGCTTCATTCCCGAGGATAAAATGTCCTAAGAGTGGTTTTGTGCCTTGCTCACTGTGATCCAACTGAGAGCTTAACCCAAATAAACTTTAACACCAGGAGAAAGGACAGCCTCTGAATGAAAACGTCATCATTGTCAACAATTTAAAATCTAAGTCACCTGAGAACACTTTTAAATAGAACCAGGTTTGCAAGAGGGAAAAAGGCTCAGCTTTTGACATGGAATGCATGGAGACCACAGTAATTTGGGTCCCACCTTTACAGCCAGAGCAGATTAATTATTCTGTCCACTTTATGCCAAGAAAGAGAAAGGCAAAGGTGACTGCAAAAGGTAAACTAGGCAAGATTTCCAACAAGAGGCCTATCTTTTGTCCGTTGCTTTTAGTGGCTTCCAATCTGACCTATTAAAGGTATACCCTCGGCTCCAAAAAAGGGGAAAGAAACTATAGCTTTGTATTCCCAACTCATGTATCTTTGCCTGCAATCTTGCATTCAATTTCAGTGTAACATGAAGAGGGCTATTCTTTTACAAAAAGTTCCCTCTTCCCACCAGGCTTGTTTGTTATTTTATGTGTTTCTGCATCATTTGTAGACTCCGCTTTGATCTGCATTCCTCCTGGATGTGGGGTTTCCTTTTCAGCTACCAAAAGGAAAGCTGGTTTGTTTGAAAAATCTGTTTATTTGGATTTTTTTGCTAGCCTAAAGCCCCTATCTTTATCAGGATGCGCAGGGCTCCGTGTCTGCCAGTCTCGGACATCACTCGTTTTCCCTAAGGAAAAAGGCAACTTGGAAATAATACAACTTGCCCGTTTGCATTTGGAATATTCTGGGAGAGAGGTTTTAGAGGTTTCAGTTTAAAGCTGAAGAGAAGTGATTCTTTATCAGATATATTTAATCAGCAGTGGATCTTTCATGTTTAGACTGAGGAAAAAAAGTTTCCTCTCATTATTTCTCAATTAGGAATTTTCTCAGCAAGCATGAGCTTGTTTGTGTGCACAACCAACCACATCTGTATTTCCTGGTGAGAACCTATACCCTCCATAGAACAAGGACATCTAGGATAGTGTGGCATTCATCGCTCTCCCTGTCTATACCAGCATGTGGATGTAGGAAAAGAGAGTCAAAATCACACCCAGGTGACAATGTCGCTGTCGCCATTTCCAGAAAATTTTCCTTTGTAAGGAAAAGTCAGTGTTTGACTCAGGGGTGGATACCAGGTTGCAACTACCATCCAGCTCTGATTAATGAGCACTGGCTTCATGAAGAACATTGGGCACATTAGGGCTCCTTGGGAAAAGGGATCCATGGTCATGCGATTAGGGATGCCGGCCATGGAACAAAAGGATATAGCACACACAGGACATCATCAGCTGATGCATCTAAAGGCACCCTGTATCAGATCATTGTCTCTGATGTGTTTGTCTAGTGGGTGGGGGAAGGGAATACTTGTTGAGGGCAGGGTCGTGGATTTCTTAAACCAATCCCATAGTTTACTGCTTATTACCTGTAAGTGATATTGGCTCCTGACCAACATTTCTTCTTAGGAACAGCTCTTAGGAAGACTGAAGCAGTCTATAGACAAAACAGAGAGAGGAAATAAAGTCTCTCTGAATGGGGAAGACAGGAGACATTCTCCCACATCCTCCAAATGCCTCTTTGACGGAGAAACAGGATATGTTCCCCAAGGAGCTTATGAGACCGTCACCTCACGGGATGGCAGTGGCCAGGACCCGCTCTTTGGAGGGTTAGCCAGCAGGATTCAATCTGGGAATCCAAACAAACTTAGGAAAACAATAGGCAGGACCAGGAAGGAATGGGAATTATTTGTCTGTTTTTAATAGAATCCTGCCTTCAAATTGCAGCTTTGCTCTAGGAAGAAAAAAAAATCACAGTTTTCTTTAAAGTTACACATGAACAGTTTCTGGCTTCAAAAGATAGAGGTCAAAATAAACTCCAGTTGTTGCCAAAGAACCATGTCTTTTTGCAGGGACACCAGGCCTCACTCAATTTAGGCTGCCTTGGGACAGGTGGCAAGTGTACAAAATAAAACTAGTTAGGTAAACTGACTCCACACTGAGATCTCTCAGCTATTCAAGCAGTTACAAACCCCAAATAGGAATTAAGATGGACTTGTTTACACCAAACCCTAGGCTGATCTGATTTCTCTGTGGAGCCGTCTGAAGAAAGACCTAGGAGTCTTCAGAATCAGCAGGACCTTCCATCCCCTTTGTTACCAAGCCTCAGAGGGTCCACATGTCTGAAGAACCCGGACACGTTTGTTAACCCAGAGGGCTTTGTTTTCACAGAACATTTAGGTTAGACTTTGCTCCTTAAAAAAAAAAAAAAGAAGAAGAAGACATCTATTCACTAAGTGCTAGGTCCAGAAATAAAGTATGGTAGGGTCAGAGTGAATTGAGAATTTCATCCTGGCAGATGAAGGAGGAACCAAGGGGTACCTTGTGGAAAGTTTTGGTTTTGACATTCAAACTACAAAGTAGGTTCAGCAGAGTGGACAAGATTGTCCAAAAGTTGTCAAATAGTTCATTACAAAGAAGAGAGGGTTGGGGGTGCTTGGGTGGCCCAATCAGTTAAGCATCTGACTTGGGCTCAGGTCATGATCTTAGGGTTCGTGTGTTCAAGCCCCACATCAGGCTCTCTTGGCTGTCAGCACAGAGCCTGCTTCAGATCCTCTGTCTCCCTCTCTTTCTGCCCTTCCCCCTTTCACATAGTCTCTCTCAAAATAAATAAACATTAAAAAAAAAAAAAGAGTGTCTTCAGTCTCAACAATCCCCTAGGTGCAAAAAATATAGAACATACAGACTAAATTTACCAAATTTTGCAGGCACTTCTGCCCCCATCTTATACCTTTGTATCTCACGCACTTCGATGGGACACAATAAGACACACTGACTCTCTTTGGAAGAGCTTGGATGTCACACACAAAATCTCCTCTAAAAGGGCTAACATTTGAGTCCTGTTAATAAACTTCCACTGAGAAGACCCATTTGAGGCCAGAATTCTCATAACATCTCCTAGAGAATTTACTGAAGTCTAATCCCTGCCCTAGCGGATAAGCAAAGGCGTACGCTCAAGAATCCTGAGGGCGGCTGGGGTAGAGACTGCTCGTAGTGTGGACCTCAGACCAGCAGCTGCAGCTTGTTGAAAGCAGATTCTAGGCCCCACCTCGGACTTGCTGAATCAGAATTGTTGTGGGGAGAGGGGGGCAAATCTGCTTAACAATTTTTCAAAGTGATTCTTACGTATGCCCAATTGTGAGATCGTAGGCAGCGGTCCAGCAGTTGGCTAAGAGGCCCACCCCTGAAGGATTTTTGTAAGTGCAGAAAGGACCCAGCAGAAGGACAGGTAGGAGAAAGTGGGTGCTTAGGACCCTGAAGTGAAAAGGGAGGTTGGTCATTACCACCTGTGCCTTAGTATGAGGCCATAAAACCAATAGGGATACATTAACTTTGATCTTTAGTGGAAAACTAGACACTTCCTGCCATCCTTCTCATTTTTCTTGTGGCAGTGGCAAGGAAGAGCAGGTCTAAGGGTGGGAAAACTAAACAAACCCTCTCAAATAAGAGCGAGATCTTTACCAGCTTCCTCAGTTTGGGCTCTATCTTGCCTTCACCCTCCAGCTGCCCGTTCTATTCTATTGCTTGTAGCCGACTAATAACCTCTCAAACACACACACCAGTGTCTTCTCACTCATCCCCATCCTCTTTCCCTGGTGTACCCTCTCAAGCCCAGGACTCACCACCATGGATCATGGCCTGGCCCCCCACCCACTCTGCTGTGCTGTCATGCAGGGTCAAGCGCCATCCAAAAGTCAATGTCACTGCTACCCTAAGATGCCTCCTTTTCAACTCAAATCAACCCAACAAGTTTTTCATTGGGCAATAGAACCTTTCTCACTCCCTGGTTACATTATACCTGTTCTCTGCTCTTTCTGAAGATGCCCAACAGAAATAGACTTCTTCAAAGGTGAGTAAAGCCTCTCTCATAATGTATCAATCATGATGTCTTTTTCAAAGAGCTCCTCTGGCCTTAGTTTCTGGAATTTTTTACTTTCTACACTGTTCGTTCAGAAAAAAGACTCCACTCATTTCTCCCTTCCCTATAGCCCTCAATTGAGCTGACCTTAAGTCTTCACTCCACAACCCACGCCACAGTGATGATAAGGGTAATGGCAGTTAAAGCCTGTGGTGAGTTTACCAGGAGTCAGGCATTGAGTTAAGCATTTTACACAATACTACTTAATTCTCCTAGCCACCCTGTGAGGAAAGTACTATAATTTCCATCCTACTGATGGGAAAACTGGGGCTTTGAGGGGTTAAGTAACTTGCCCAAGATTACAGAGATAATCAGTAGCAGAGCTGGGATTCTAATTTTTTTTTTTTATTTAGTTTTGAGAGAGAGTGCACAAGTGCGTGCATGAGTCGGGGAGGGGCAGAGAGCAAGGGAGACAGAATCCCAAGCAGGCTCTGTGCTGACTGGGCTAGATCTCTCAACAGTAAGATCATGACCTGAGCCAAAATCAAGAGTTGAATGCTCAACTGATTAAGCCACCCAGGTCCTCCCAGAGCTGGGATTCTAACCCCGTCTATCTTGTATGCTTCATGCTTTATTGGCTGTAAGAGAAAATACATGTGACAGTAGTTTTACCTCGTGAAGCACTATCCATCCACAAGAAACACATTCTTCTAAAGGCTCTCCCACTCTTTCTGGTTTTTCCCCAAGTCAATTCTATTCCCCCCTGGACAATGTGGCATTTTCTCAGTTTCTCTTTCACCACAACTGCAGATCCCAGTCCTGTTATGAGTCCTGAAGCTTCCTCTCACCCAACTTTCCTGTCCCACCACAGCCATGAGACACACATCTGATGGGCTTTCTGTGGAAGACAATGTCATTCATTTGTCATTAAGTTTTTCACCTTCTTAATACATGGTTAGTGAAGTCAGAGCCAAGTTTCAACCTTGGCCACACATTGGAAGATTTCAAAGGTCTCTATGTCTAGGCTGCAAAATAGACCAATCAAACCAGTCTCTCTGGGGGTGGGGCCCAGGCAGCAATCCTTTTCGTGGCTCCCCAGGTTATTCCAACTTGCAGTGAAGATTGTGAGCACTGTATCCCTGTTCTATTTTTTTCAGGTACTTTATGATTACAAAAGCCTCTGGATAGCCCTTACATCTTTGTTTCTCTGGTATGCCTCCTGGACCATCCTACATTTAGTGGAAGCTTAATAAATATTGCCTGTCAAGGCACTGAGATTATCACAGGGCAGGGGGAGGATCTTGTAATAATTTTCCTCGTAAGGAAGTCACCCTAAATTATCCCCCTGAGATCATTTATTCTCCAAATCCTGCTGGGGTCTGAAACAAGCCAGAAGGAATGTATTGTTTGAAGTCTGGGTGAAATTTCCTATATTATTTTGCTTTCTCCATAACTGTAGGAACTATGGAACTCTTAGGAGGGGCTTTTTCTCACCCTTGAAAGACCTGAGAAGGTCTGGGAGCATGTTACTTGTGAGAAGTATCAATGAGTTCTGGAATAAAAGAAGTAGTTTTGATGTTCATTCTGAATATATCAGTATCTTATGACTAAGTTTCTTAAAATTAGAGAACTTGGCTCTAAGATCTCACACTTCTTGGTGTCAGGGGACCCAAGATTATGTGGCTGTGGGGCCCCTGGCTAGCTTAGTCAGTAGAGCATAGGACTTTTGATCGTGAGTTCAAGTCTCACAATGGGTGTAGAGATTACTTTTTTAAAAAGATACGTGGCTGTGCTTGGCAGTAGAGTAAAATTGTCTCAGAGTTTTCTTTAGCCATGTCTAGGATAGAGTACAAAAAGTTTGGTAGAGATCTTTGAACTTAATCCATAGGTGAAAGTCTACTCAAACCCCTCTCAAACATCTCTACTTCGCCTGTGTTCTTTTGCTTTTTTTTTTCTGAAGTGAATGCATGGTTAAAAGAAAATCCAAATGTTACTTTTCCTTGAAGATCTTATTTTAACCACTCTCAAACAGAGGTTGTGAGTAGAAGCTTCTAGATTAGGGAAGAATCAGCTTCCTGAATAGGATGTCAAATCATGTGACACCTTTCATCTCTTTTCCAGCATAAGAATTAAGCCCAGGTTTACCTCCAGCCAGTGCACCTCAGAGAGAGAGGGAGAGAGAGAGGGAAGAGGATTTTCAACAGGATTAAATGATATGAATAGCTTTCAGGTTTCCACTAGGGGCAGAGCAGGAGGAGGCGGGGGTGGGGGGGGTGGGGGGGGGGGGTGGTGGCTGCTATAGCAGCTGCTCCAAGGAGAGAATAAAGGATTTGCTGGAGCTTTGTGTGACTCAGTGTATCTGCTGAGGATTGATCTGAGAGCCTTTCTTAGCCTCCTTCTGAGGGGAGGGGAAGGGCCTCCTTTCAAAGTCACATTATCTGGCAACAAAGCCTGACCCAGGAGGGTGGTGTTTTGGGGGTTGTACACTTCCCGGGGAGAGAGGTGGGCTCATAGCCTCCCTCAAGGAGGCATGCAGGCCTCAACAGATGGGGCTGGAAGCTGGGAGGAGCTGGGGGAGGTAAGCCCAGCTTCCCTGACGTTCCCCAAACCTCTGACCTCAGCCTTCTCCCAGGTGGCTTATGCTCCTGGCGGCTACCTCCCCGAGATCCTAAAGTGAAGGCTGTCTGTCCTGTGTGTCTGGAGACTAGGGGCAGTGCATGGCATGCCGCTCAGAAAGATCATTCCTCTACTGCAATGGGCAGTTGCAAAATGGTACAGCCACTCTAGAAAATCTGGTTCTTATAAACGTACCCTTACCTAATAACCCAGCAAATTCACACCCTTGGGTATTACATAAGAGAAATGAAAACTCAGGTTCACACAGAAACCCGCACACAAATGTTTGTAACACTCTCTCTATTCATAATCGCCAAGAACTGAAACAGCCCTAAGATCTCTCGCCTGGGAGTGGATAAACACACTGGTACATCCCTTTAATGGAATACCACTCTGCAATAAAAAAGGATCAAACTGTTGATACACAGAATAGCATGAATGAATCCCAGCTGCTTTATGTTAAGTGCAAGGAGCCAGATTCAAAAGGCTGAACACTGTATGGCTCCATCTCTGTAGCATTCTAGAAAAGGCAAAGCTCTAGGACATACAGGGAAGGGTTGAGTACAAAGGTATAGCATGAGGAGGTGTGCAGGGCGATGGAATATTTGCATCTTGATGGTGGTACTGATTACATGACTCTTCATTTGTCAAAACCCACAGAAGTGTGCCCCAAAAGGAGTGAATTTTACCGTATGTACATCAAGAAAATAAATCTGTAACAGTTATGTCATGAGAGGTGTGAAGAGAAGTTTTTAAACTCCCAGCCCTTGTAGTGGCTTTCACTATTGGTGATAACCAGGAGGGTAGAGTGGATAGTTCTAGATTTCCATCATATGCTTCTGCAGTTGGTGAGCAGCTGACCCTATGCCCTCGTTGCTTCCCAGAGGAGGTCGTGGTAGGGCACAAGTAGTGGGTTTTCTTACTCTGAACCCAATTCCTTCCCCTCAGCTGAATGCATTGTCATGAAGAATGTATGGCGTTGACATTCCTCCTTGAACTCATTCTTTTCATACAGATTCCCCTTTTGATCCCTCTTCAAATTCTTCATTGACAAAATAAAAGGCAAATTGTATTGTGTGTATGGCATGATTAAAGGAGCATTAAGGACCTCCACTTCCTGCCGAGGGACAGCCCAGACTCTGCACTGATGCCAATGGGGTTGAGAGCCTCACTTCTCCAACTGCCTTGGCATCACCTGGGAGCTTAAGAGAAATGCCTCAGACCTGCCCTAGACAGAACAAGGATCTGGCTTTTAACAAGACGATCAGGTATTCACATGCACAGTAAAGTCCAAGAAACCCTCTTTAGATTCAAGTGTCCATCCTAATGACATAGTTTAGATCCCCATTAGCTGTTGGAGAAAGACCAGGATCTTTGGTCTCAACCAACCCTGACTCTTAGCTCTATTGCTTTCTGGCTGTGTCCCCCATCTAGGTGAGCAGTTATTAAAGCATATAACCTTATTGCGACACCTGGTTGGCTCAGTCAGTTAAGCATCTACTCTTGATTTCAGCTGGAGTCATGATCTCATGGTTTGTGAGTTCAAGCCCCACACCGGGCCCTGCGCTGACACTGTGAAGCCTGCTTGGGATTCTCTCTCTCCCTCTCTCTGCCCCTCCCTGCACATGCTCTCTCTTAAAATAAGTAAATTTAAAAAAAAGTATATAACTTTTTGCACCTCAATTTTCTCATCTGTAAAATGGAGATATTAATGTCAACTTTATAGTGTTGCTGTGGGTTAAATTATGTAATATATGAAGGCAACACTACTGTACCATAGGTTTATATATCTCAGTTGCCCCAAGCCACCTTGGTAATTGCCTACTTTTAGGATATGCTAGGTCAGTGGCCATCAGTTTGGTCCCTGAGTAGCATCATCTGGGAGATTGTTAGAAATACAAATTCTAGGGTGCTACACCAGATTTACTAAATGGAAACTCTGTGGTAGACCCTAGAAATCTGTGATTTAACAAGCCCTCCAGGTGATTATGAAACTTGCTAGTGAGGCCTTATCAGGTAACACCAAAACCCTGCAATTTCACTCTTTTTTCGAAGACTTGGTATAAAATAATTGATATTTAAAGAGATTTGCTGGAAAGCTTTGGCTTCTAGGTGACCGCTTTTCAAACTCAGTATTGAAACACATTGGTGTGTGCAGACATGTCTGGTTTAGTCATGATGAATTTTGTCAGCAATTTGCAACTCATTCATTCAACAAATTCATTCAGCAACTAGTTCTAGCGTTCCTGTTATGTGTTAGGCACTGCTCCAAGCTCTACTAATAGAATAAAACCTTAAGTGATGCAATCATGACCAGTAATTGGTTAATCAAAAATGCTGTTTAAAGATGGAATCATAAAACATGACACACACGGATCATATAAATGGTTATTTATTTGCCCATCTTTTGTTCTAAGACAAAGCTCTTTAAGTGGCCGGTGTTGCATCCCATTTCATCCATAGCACCTCATTTATAATTTTCAGTTTTGGTTTCTTTAAATCAGAGTGAAAGGTAAAAGACATCTGGGAAGCAATCTAAATGCAGAATACTTCTAGATTTTTCTGATCTTCTCCCTATTTTTCTAAGGTTGTCTTTCTCACATTCATTCAATAAGAATATATTTTTAGCTACTCGTGTTTATTCTCATCAAGTAATACTCAACTTAGTTCGCAAAGAAGCAGCGTCTTTTTTTAGCACTCATATTCCACCAGTTTATGTAATAGTAATAGTGAATTAAATGATGTATTACAATAACAAGTACAACAGGCGTATACAGGTTTGGGAACCATCCAAACTGACCATCAGAGAATATAACATCCCACCCCTCTTGGGAATAAGAGTCCATTAGCTGCAAAAGCTCTCCATGCTGTGGGTCGGTATTTATTAAGGAAGGAGGACATCCTTGTTAAGTTAAGTTAAGTATATTTAACTACATTATGGCTTCAAGGGTCTCTGTTATGACTGTCTTAGGAAAGGCTGCAAATAACTTATTTAAGATAATTTGAGCAGAGTCAAGATGATTCCTATAATAACACCACTTTAACTTACATCTTTGTTAGTTTCCTTTCTCAAGTGGAGGCTGTTAAGATTGGTCACCCAAGGCTATGCTTAGCTGGTGGCAATTATCACTCATTTCATGCTTGTAAGCAATTTTTGTGGTTCTGTTTTCTTTAATATTTCCCCCCGTGGAGGTCATATCAGTTATCTATTGCCACAATAGTGCTGCATAACAAAATAGCTCCAGACTTACTGACTTAACAGACCAGTTGTTATTTCTCACGAGTCTGTGAATTGGCTGGAGGTTTCCACTGAAATGAACTGGGCAGGCTAATCTCATCTGAGCTTCTTGGTGTATCTGCTGTCAACTGATAGATGCTGCCTGGTTAAGGAAGATCTCTGTTGGAACTGCTCAGTTCTCCTCCACATAATCTCTACTTCTCCAGCAGGTTAGCCTAGCATGTCCCATGGCGATGGCAGAGTCTTGAAGATAAAAAGAGTCTAGAAATGCACAAGATCTCTGGAGGCCTCGGTTCTCCACTGGCACGCTGGCACTCGTGCTTCATTCTCTTAGCCAAAGCAAGTCCAGGGGGCCAGCACAGATTCCGGGGGTGGAATAGGCCACACCTCTTGGTGGGCGGAGCTTCAAAAATCACGTCCCAAAGGGGCCTGTGGCTATGGGGTTGAGGGGTAAAGAGTTGGAGTGATTTTTGCAATTAATCAATCATAGAGGCATCTGTAATTATGAGAGTAGGAAAGGATAGATGAAGAAAGCTTGAGAAGTAAATTTAAACTCCCGGAAGCTAAGCTTGTAAGCTTATTAGCATTATGTGTGAAGTAGAGGTCTGGAAGAAATCAAGACATTAAAAAAAAAAAAAAAACAACATATAGTCAAGTATTTTTTGATATCAAATTAGCCATATTATCATTATTGTAAAATTTACATTTTTGAGAAAGCTAAATAGCTTATTTCATTCCTTATGTGTTCATAAAAGGCTTTTCATAAGTTCTCTACCTCACAAAAAGAAGGGCTTATATCCTAATAGTTTTACGTCTCAGAAAAAGTTTACTGAATTTCATCAAAATCTACACATCTACATAAGAAGGAAATTTATATAATTGGCGGGGTGGGAGGGACCCACTGTATTACCGACCTGAATAATCACAAACATATGAACTTGAAGATTAGTTAGCTCCGAAAAGCTGTGCTATAAGGGCCCATATCGGATCGATCTTTGGACAGGATGATTTGTGAATGTTTTTTTGAATATGAACAATTAAGTTGTTAGGAATTAATCTGTAATCATTTCTTATACATGAGAATTTATTCAGTGACTCAATAAATAGTTGCTAAGCAGTTAAAAAAAAAAAAAAAGAAAGAAAAAGAAAAAGAAAACCCAGGGACACTTGGGTGGCTCAGCTGGTTAAGCGTTCAACTCTTCACTTCAGCTCAGGTCATGATCTCATGGTTCATGGGTTCAAGTGCCCCCTCCGGCTCTGTGCTGGCAGTGTGGACCTGTTTGGGATTCTCTCTCTGCCCCTTTCCCACTTGGGCTTGCTCTGCTCTTTCTCGGAATAAGTAAATAAAGTTAAAAAAAAAAAAAAGCCAAAGCCACTGTACTAGTTAGGGGCCTTGTTTGGATTAAGCAAAACTTTCAGAAAGACACATTCCTGCTTTACCCCTGTCCCCAGCCCACCCTGCTTTCCCTGAGCAGTGTTTTGGTGTCATGCCCTCAATTTCTGGTGTACATTCGTCTCAGAAAACAGTTGTACTTCTCAGCATTCCATATATAAGGCCCCAGTTTTCCAAATATCTATAATCATATACCCACACATATGTGGACATGTTTCATAACAAAATGCCAGGAAAAGCTTTGCTTTACCTGAGGGCTAGCTTGCTGGGTCTGCATAGGTAAAGTTAATCTTGTAGCTGGCTGTGCTTTCTCTGTCACGTTGGCTGTCACCGAGCTCAGCGTCCAATTCTCAATTCATGTAGTTGTGCTCGCCTGCTTGTCTCCATTTATTATTTTTCCTCCCTGATCTTGGTCTTCTTCTTTTAATTCTATTTTCCTCAGTCCTGATATTTATCTATGTATGTATTTTACCTGAAAGCCTCCTGAATATTTATAATAAATATATACTTGAATAAATAACTGTGAGAAATCCCCATTATGATACTGAGCCCATGATGAGACAACTGAAACATAGACTTGACTAACCGATACTTCTATTTGATGGCACAGTATTGCAGCCCTTCCATGGAAAGAACATTCCATAGCTTCTAACTATAGACTGTTTCTGTATTAGATGTAGATTAGACATTATCATGCATACAAGTTGCCTGGGAATCTTGTTACATTGCAGATTGTGATTTGGAAGGTCTGGGGCAACCTGAGGGTCTGAATTTCTATCAAGCTCCCCTGTCATGCCAATGCTGCTGGTCCTAGGACCTCATTCAGATTAGCAAGGGGGCAGAGTATAATAATGAGACAGGGTTGTGATGATCAACTGGGACATTTAGACTTGACTCATTTGCTACCCATTTGGTAAATATGTGTGTGACTGATTCTTGAGAAGTCAATTCAGAAAGCAAGTGGGTCCATGCTGTTTTCACCCCAGCACATCAGGCTCTGCTAAGCCTCAATCAGTGGCTTCAACATCACATTTGTCTAAAACTGGCTCCCAGATTCTCTTTGTGGGTATGGACCTGATTCCCATCCTACCTGTTAATCTTGCCATGGGATCATAGACATGAGGTTCCTAGGAAATCACCTGGTTCAGCCTCTCATCCAGGATGGGGAATCTCCCTGTCTCCTGCCACTGTCCAATTGTCCCAGAAAGCTGTGTTTGATTACCTTCAATGGCAGGGACTCACTATCTCTAAGGCAGCCTGTTGCATCAAGAAAGCACTCTTATAAAAACAAAGCTTGTCTTTCTGCTGAGTCAAAGTCAACTTTCTTGTAACCTCCACCCACTGAGCCTCGTCTGCCCCTTGCAGCATTTCAAGTCTGCTCTTACTCAAGTCAGCCTTGCCAGTATTGCAGACAGCTGCTATGGCTCCTTTCTCCTTTCCTCCAATTAGACCCTCCCAAGTCCTTCAACTGCTAGGCTGAAAGGTCTGTATTTTTAGACCTTTCCCCACTTTCTTCTGAGCATGACCCAGTTGTCAACATGACTCTTAAAAACGGTGCCCAATAGATACCCAAAATAATTGAAAGTAGGATCTTGAAGAGATATTTGTAGACCCATGTTGATAGGAGCATTATTCACAATAGTCAAAATATGGAAACAACCCAAGTGTCCACCAGTGAATGAATGGATAAGCAAAATGTAGTATATACATACAATGAAATATTATTTAGTCTGACAAGGGAAGGAGATTCTGACACATGCCATGACATGGATCAAAGTTGAGGACGCTATGTTAAATGGAATGACAGCCCCAGAAAGACAAATACTGTATGATTCCACTTATATGAGGTCGCTAGAGTACCAAATTCATAGAAAGTAGAATGGTGGTTGCCAGGGGTTGGGAGAAGGGAGGGATGGGGAATTGTTTAAAAGGTACAGAGCTTCAGTTTGGGAAGATGAAAAAGTTCTGGAGATTGGTTTCACAACAACATGAATGTACTTAATATTGAACTGTACACTTAAAAATGGTTAAGATGGCAATTTTTATGCTGTGTCTATTTACCCCAGTTAAAAAACAATGATGCCCAGACCTGGTCAGAACATGTCAATTGTGTTAAGGCTAGTGTTAAGGGCTATGATTTTTTCCTTGATTGCTAATCTTCATTTCTAGTAATGCAGCCTCAGAATGTGGCCCTAATATTTTTAGTAGCCACACTGTGCCATTAAGGCATATTACATGTGTGGTCTCTTAAAACTCCTAGCTCTTTTTTACATGAATTATTGTCAAACCATCCTAAGATAATGTAATTGACTTCTCTAGTTGTTACTTGCCTTTGAAAAAAACATTACCACTGCTGTGGATGCAATAGCCATCTTCCGGAAACTAAATTTTGCCCTTTAGAGTTATTTTAAGTTTTCTATGCCTTAAATTTATTTCCAAAAGAGAAAAGAATCTTTGATTTGTTCTGAAATCATTTTTAAATGATGGTTATGAAAATCTGTGTATATTATGACTAATATCTAAGGATCTAGAAGTTTATGGATAGTACTTTTGCCAATATTTCTGTGCTCAAGTGAATGTTATTCTTGAGCCATCCTTGGGCACTCTTGGCATAAAAACAATAATAAAAACAACTATTTACATTCCAAATAACTAAAATGAAGCATTGAAAACATCCACTTTTCATGTTCTCCGTAACTCCTAATTTAGAGGAAGGCATCAGTAAAGGAACCATTGGCTTGAGAACAGAAGTGTCAAACACAGACCCAGTCTTGTAATTTATTGAGAACCATTAACCCAAACATGAAATACTGTGATTGGAAACCCTGTGGCTTTCGTGCCATTGGCAGGTGTAATCACCTTTCTTTGACTCTCACATTTACTTAGGTTTTGACATTTTCTCAGACAACTGAATATATTTAGCTCTCCTTTCCCCAAGTTTCAATAACTACTTTGATTCTTTTTTTTTTTTTACTACTTTGATTCTTTAAAAAAACTTTTTTTTTTTTAGGTCTGGAGGCAGGTTTGGGTTTGCACACATTTGCAAAAGGTGAATGCAAACAAGATGAAAAGGTGCTCACAGAATGACTTGTATTGTGGTAGTTTCCACGTGCTACCTGCTTCTGAGAGTGTAATTTCCAGAGCCGCTTAGGAGATGAAAAGGTATGTAAGAGCTCAGTCATACTTTGCAATTATAGAAAATTGTTAGTTGCATTTAGATCAGTCAGCTGTACAAATGGACCAATTTGGGTTTTAAAAAAATGCTATCCCAGAATCTCTATAGGTCAAGTTGTTCAGGTGTCATTCACAGAACAGAAAACTCACTACATCATCACCACAAAAAAGGAGGGTGAATGAATCATTTATAAGTGTTTGAGAATGCCAATTTAACAGCAACTTACACCCATGATTTTTGATTTTCAAAAAGACTCTCAACTGTAAACTATGAAATGATAAAACTATATAAAATAATGAAAGGTCATACAGAATCTTCGGTTTTAATTCAAGGAGTAAAATGGGGAAATTAGTCCCATAGTTCCTGGATTTTGCATCTTGGGTTTTTTGTGACTTTCAATGATTGGTTTGTCAAAGGGGCCATGGACATGTAACTCTCTTTGCCCTGATAGCTTTCCACATAATGTCTGTGAGGCAGCATTGGGGCAGGACAGGCAAAATTATAAATACCTGAGCTCAAGGCCAAACCAAAACAATGTTTTCAATGAAAGTTCATACAACATTTCTGTTGATAATGCAAAAAATTCATAGTTCTGGTTTCCAAAGAAAATTAATTCAGATCTCTTGTGTATGTAAAATGAAGCTTTGTGTAAAAAACAAACAAACAAAAAAAAAAGGCTGGATCTACTCAATTTAAGCTTAAATGTACAAACTTGTGGCCTGGTTATGGTTGCTATGGGAGTTATAACTTTATCCTGAAATTTTTAATGTCTAATTTGTTGCCCATAGGTTTGTTTTTCTCAGAACTTCTTGTGATGTGGAAGAATGAGAATAATCCATGAGGCTGGTTGTATGTTCAGATGCTGTGCTTCCTTGGGGAGCTAGCAGGGCAGAGTTGACAGGTGGTAATCTGGGAGAAGGAAAGAAGAGCTTGTAGGACACATAAGCATCCTTTGCTTCTGCTGGAAAGGAACAGAAAGCTATCACCTTCTGCTTTTCTATGGAAGAGGGCTCATGAACTTGCCTTAACTTCTCTGCAAGTTTCTAACAAGAAAAAGGAAGATATTAGTTTTTTTTTTTTTTACATGTCCCTTTATATTTGGATCTTCCTCTCTTATTTAGTGGAAGGAGAAAAGGTATTAGGGAGACAAGGAATGAAGGAAAAGAAGTACCTTCCTTTTGTTCACTACTACAATCTACACTATCATCATCCCTTACAGGAATGCCCTCTACTCTGTAATGCTTAAGTCCAATGTTTTGGTGTTGCCTGTTATACTCATGGCATCCTCCACAATACTTGGCATATCTATAACTATGTTACTCAACATTTTATATGAAAATTTTCAAGCAGGGAAATTTGAAAGAATTTTATGTGAACGAACACCAGCATGTCCCCATCTAGATCCTATTGTTAACTCTTCACTATTTTGCTTTAGCATATATCCAGCCACCCAGCCACCCTCTATCCATCCGTTAATCTCATTTAAATTTTTTTTTTTCAACATTTTTAATTTATTTTTGGGACAGAGAGAGACAGAGCATGAATGGGGGAGGGGCAGAGAGAGAGGGAAACACAGAATCGGAAACAGGCTCCAGGCTCCGAGCCATCAGCCCAGAGCCTGACGCGGGGCTCGAACTCACGGACCGCAAGATCGTGACCTGGCTGAAGTCGGACGCTTAACCGACTGCGCCACCCAGGCGCCCCCGTTAATCTCATTTAAAAATTTTTGTTTAAGGTTTATTTATTTGAGAGAGACAGAGACAGAGTGTGTGCATGCAAGTTGGGAAGGGCAGAAAGGGGGAGAGAGAGAATCCTATGCAGGCTCCATGCTGTTAGCACAGAGCCCAACACGGGGCTGGATATCATAAACCATGATATCATGACCTGAGCTGAAATGAAGAGTTAGAGGAGGCTTTGGGGCTCCTAGGTGGCTCAATTGGTTAAGTGTCTGACTTTGGCTGAGGTCATGATCTCGTGGTTTGTGTGTTGGAGCCCTGCATCGGGCTCTGGGCTGACAGCTCAGAGCCTGGAACCTGCTTCAAATTCTCTGTTTCCCTCTGTCTCTGCCCCTCCCCCACTCATGCTCTGTCACTGTTTCCCTCTTAAGATTAAATAAACATTAAAGAAAAAAAAGAGTCGGATGCTTGACCAACTGAGCCACCCAGGCACACCAATCTCATTTTTAAAATGCATTTCCAAGTTGGGGGTGCCTGAGTGGCTCAGGTGGTTAAGTGTCCCAACCTCGGCTCAGGTCATGATCTCACTGTTCATGAGTTCGAGTCCTGCAACAGGCTCTCTGCTGTCAGTGTGGAGCCTGCTTCAGATGCTCGGTCTCCCTCTCTCTTTGACCCTCCCCTGCTTGCTCTTTCTAAAAAAATAAAGTTAAAAAAAAATAAATGCATTTCCAAGTTGCAAATATCATTTTACTTTTCTCTATATACTTCAGCACTCATATAATTAACTCAAGTCGAATATTACAATTTTGTCTCTTTTGAACATATACTGAGATGCACCAATCTTAAATGCAGTAATGAATTTTGACAAATGCATACACCTGTGTAGCCCAAACCCTTTTCATGATACAGAACATTATCCCTCCCTTGGAAAAAGCCTCAGCCCATCCCAGTTAATCTCCGTCTTTCCATTGACATTTTCTTTTACCATAAATTAGTTTTGCCTGTCCTAGAACTTCATATAAACAGTTTCATACAGTTTGTAGTCTTCTGTGTCCGGCTTCTGTCAAAATGATATTTTTGAGATCATCCATGTTGCTTCATGTAACGTAGTTCTCAAGTAATATTGATTTGCTGATTTTTATCACCGTGATGAGGGACTTAAGTTGATCAAATGTATTTACATACAATTATAGCTTGAGTATCTTTTTTTAAAGATGGATTTTTTAAAGTTTATTTAAGAAAGAGAAAGAGCGTGTGTGTGGGGTAGAGAGAGGGACAGAGAGAGAATCCTAAACAGGCTCACACCTTCAGCACAGAGCACGGCGTGGGGCTCAAACCCACGAACCATGAGATCATGACCTGAGTTGAAATCAAGAGTCGGATGCTTAAGCAACTGAGCCACCCAGGCACCCCTTGAATGTCTTTTATTAAGCTTTAGTTGGGGGGAGTTGTTCAGGACTGCTGTTTGTTGATGGCTTGGTAAAATAGGGCAAGTTTTGTGGAAAAAAGTAAAATGAGGCACCTTTTTAAAATTAAAGATACCTAAGGATGGTTATGATTTGAGCCCACGAGAGCACCCAGGCCAGACAGCCACTGACCACAAACCTCTCCCCTTTTTACAGGTGTAGGTGTAATGGCTAACCATGGCACTTTCCACAGGAACATTTTTCTGGAATGTTCACTTGCTATACCCAAAGGCAGGATGTGACTTGGCCAAGGGGGAATCTGTGTGCTTGCGTTCTTTCCACAGTAGTTCCCCGTTCTTCAGAAAGGGAGGCTAAGAGCTGGCTGCGAGGAAGTGGAGGGCAGAACTTCCACTCAATGTCTGCTGCTGCAAACGTGACTGGCTTTTTGGGGGAGTACCAATTAGTTGGAAGAGTCCCAACAGAAAATTTTCAAAAGAATCCCCGCTAGCCCACAACTGTCTTCTCTAAACGTAGGTTCCCAAGCTCAAGAAGGGTGGGGGACACTGTGCTCTTTGGCATGAGAATTTTGTGTTTATTAGTGATTTCACATTTATGTTAGGGTTAATCAGAGTTTCGGCCCTTCAGAAATCTATGTGCTCTTTCTCATTAGACAAGGGGGCTAAACTCAGCTGTGGCCTGGCATTGATCCCGGCTTACATGCAGTCCAGATTACTACCTGGAGACACCTGAAATCTGAGGTAGCTCTTTCAGGTTAACCCAGGTGCTGGATCTAAACTCTTCAACTGAAGGCCTCGGCCTCCTTCCCGAGGCCTGTGTGAGGAATGAGCCATGGGGGCACAGGATTAAAACAGGTTCAGACATGGAGAACTCCATGGAGTGTGCAATTTAAGACCTCATCAGCCTTCATGAATTGTTCTTCCCAACACAAGCATTTTGCTTTTAAACCATTACTTAGCACCCCAACAGGACATTTGGGAGTAGAGGGGAGGACGAAGATAGGGGGTAGAAGAGACTGGTTTGTTTGCAAACTTTGGTGAGAAAAGTCTAGATGCAATTATACTGGACAACTGAATGCCTTGTATTTAGGATGATTGCAGGGACTGGCGCACGTGAAGACAAAATGCCCAAGTTACTACTGCCTATGCCAGCTGCAAATTTGTTCTGCTCTTGGATATGTCCCTTCCAAAATAAGGATTATCTCACCAATGATCATCAAGATGGGACATACTACCATTAAGAAGGTACCTTTCTTAGGAGTATTTCCTGGGTGGCTAAAATGCCAAGATTGCTAAACCACCCTTGGTGGCTTTCACCCAATGTAAAGAGGTCAGCTGGCTGCTTTATTCCCCAGCGTGATGAGATCTGGCACCAAAATTATTGTCCATTTGAGCCACCCATTAAAAGCAGTAAATAACCACAATTTACCCAACCTTTTATGCTCTCATAACTCAGTATATTGGAAACTATTTTCCCTTGACCCATTACAAGCCTTCATACCCCACAGCTCCAGAGGGCTCAAACCACGATCCGGCTCCTTAATAGTCACGCTTTTCCGCAGAACATGTAAGAGCCAAAACCTTGTCTACCTTTCAGTAGGAATCAAGTTGTTCCCTAAAGAGGTCCCGTCAAACGTAGCAGCAGGTCCACTGTGAGACGGGTTGGCAGAGGCTTTGTCCAACCCGCAGGTTTCCTTTGACCTTGGTTATGACCAGGAGTGTCGCTGTTAATTGCGAGGCTCGCCTCAAGGTGGAAATAGCATCCCTTTCCACTGCCATCCCCAAAGAAGCCAAGTTCTGCTGCTGGGCGATGGCGGTGAGACGGACCCTTCCAGGCTCTTCTCTCGCCACCCAGAGAGCTGCTCGGAGGCCGCCTACAGGTGCAATCCCAGCACTGCGGCCTGGGCGGCGGGACCAGGCGGCTGTGAGCCCAAGCCCATCAGCATCTCCCTCAGCCCCTCACCAAACCTGAGCAGACCCCAGTGTGTCCGTCGCCCTCCCCCACTAGGTTTCCCCTAGCCTCCGCCCTGGCACGGTTTGTAAGGGAAGCTGCCAGCCCTCCGGGACTTCGCAGACTTGGATCGGGGAGGGGGTGGGGCGCGACCGAGGCTTCCCCTCGAATCTGCGGCAAGCCTGGCTCCGGGAAAGTTTTTCAAAGTTCCCAGCAGCGCCTGCCCAGGTCGCCTCCGCCGGGCGAGCAGACGGCGGCAAGCACGCCAGCCTCGCCGCCGCCGCCTCTGCCACTACTGCTGCCAGCAGCGCGCTCTGGGCGGCTCGCTTGCTCGCGGGAAGCGGGCCGGGCTCCCCGCGGGCAGGCCCTCCTCCTGGGGCAAAAGCCGCAGCTGACGCAGGCGGCTTGGAAGGCGGAAGCTGTCCCGCTCCGACCGCTCAGGCAGCGCCGCGGCGCCTACACCTGGGGCCTCCACCGGCGGGCACAGGCGCCCGACCCGAGGAGTCCGAGGGGGCTCGTGGCCATCTACATGGCCCTGCGCGTCCCTGAGCAGCGGGCCCTACCAAGTTCCTCGCCGCACCCTGCCCCCCTTCCCGCCTGGTCCAAAGATCCTGAGGACGAGGGTGTGCGCCTGGCCCTGCGACGTCTAGGTCTTATCACGCGTCGCTAAGCCCCCCAGCCCCTTCCGAGTTCCTCCCAGTACTCCCCCTCCCCATCAACCGGAGGGAAGGGGCGTGTCTTTTGCACGACACGCCCCCTCATGAATATTAATAAGCGCGCATGCGCCAGCCCCGCGCGCTGGGTAGAGGTGGCCAGCCCGGGCCGCTGCTCTCAGACGGGCTCTCCGAGTCCCTCTCCGAGAGCCGGGCGGGCACGCGTCATTGTGTTACCTGCGGCCGGCCCGCGAGCTGGGCTCGTTTTTTTTTTTTTTTCTCCCCTCCCTCTCTCCTTTCTAAGCAGCTGATCTGAAAGGGAATAAAAGGCTGCGCATAATCATAATAATAAAAGAAGGGGAGCGCGAGAGAAGGAAAGAAAGCCGGGAGGTGGAAGAGGAGGGGGAGCGCCTCAAAGAAGCGATCAGAATAATAAAAGGAGGCCGGGCCCTTTGCCTTCTGGAACGCGCCGCTCTTGAAAGAGCTTTTGAAAAGTGGTGTTGTTTTCCAGTCGTGCATGCTCCAATCGGCGGAGTATATTAGAGCCGGGACGCGGCGGCCGCAGGGGCAGCGGCGACGGCAGCACCGGCGGCAGCACCGGTCGGAGCACCAGCGCGAGCAGCAGCGGCGGCGTCCCGAGTGCCCGCGGCGCGCGGCGCAGCGATGCGGTCCCCACGGACGCGCGGCCGGCCCGGGCGCCCCCTGAGCCTCCTGCTCGCCCTGCTTTGCGCCCTGCGAGCCAAGGTAGGAGCCCGCCGGGCCTCCCTCCCGGCCCGCCCTCTCCTTTTCCTCGCAGCGCCCCGGACGCCTGCGGTTGGGCGCCTGGAACGGGCTCGGGAGCCCTCGGGCGTTCGGCTTCCCCGCCCGGTCCCTGCGCCTGAGAGGCTGCACCGGGGCTGGGGGAGCCTCCGGCCTCCTAAATGTATCCTCCCGGCGGGGCAGGGGGCTGCGTTCTCACCGCTCTTCTCCCCGGGGGCAGTCGTCGGATTTCTCCTGCACTCGTGCATTTTTTGTACGGGAATCACGCCTAGTCCTTGCACTCAGTTTTGCAAAATTATTTTCACTTGGCGCTGAGGGCTCGTCGGGGCGGGCGGGGAGGGAGTCGCTACTTCCACCCTCGAAGAAAACAACTTTCCCCTGCGCTGACCTCCCTCCCTCCCTCGCCGGCAGGTGTGCGGGGCCTCCGGCCAATTCGAATTGGAGATCCTGTCCATGCAGAACGTGAACGGGGAGCTGCAGAACGGGAACTGCTGCGGCGGCGTCCGGAACCCGGGGGACCGCAAGTGCTCCCACGACGAGTGTGACACGTATTTCAAAGTGTGCCTCAAGGAGTACCAGTCCCGCGTCACGGCCGGGGGGCCCTGCAGCTTCGGCTCGGGCTCCACTCCTGTCATCGGGGGCAACACCTTCAATCTCAAGGCCAGTCGTGGCAACGAACGCAACCGCATCGTGCTGCCTTTCAGTTTCGCGTGGCCGGTGAGTGGGCTACGCGGTGAGGGAGGCCCGCCGAGGTCCGTACCCACGCGCCTCTCTCTTGCGAGAGGGATTTAAAGGACCTTGGCTTGAAACTCCGAGCTAACTGGAAAAGTCTGGTGGGGTGGGGTGTTGGGCAGCCGAGACTATATAGTTACTTATCAGCAGGCCCTATCTTCGTGGCTTTTTTGCTAAGCGCCCAAAAGTGGGGAGCCCACAGAGGTTTGTGGGGCAAAGCTCCCAGGAAGTCTGGTTTAAACTTGCAACTAACACGAAGGCCCTAGAGTGACCCCGCCCCGAGCTAGGAGTTCATTATAGATGATCTTTGCTTAACCAATTAAACCTGATGCGCCATGGAAGGCGACGCGGCGCAGTTCTGGCCTTCGAACGCCGTCCAAATCGGCACCCTCCCCTTTCTCGTGAGCGGCTGGGAGGGCGGGCGTGTCCTTCCTGGAGGGTGTGGGGGAGCCCGTTTCCCGCTGCTCCCCGGGAGATTTGGGGCGTGCGGGGACGCGCTCTGGGCTGAATGTAAGGGGTCGGGGGCTGCTGCCGCAGAGAAGGGTGGGGGGTTGGGGGTTGGGGGGTGTCTCCAAGCCGCTGCTGGAGCTGTGAACCCGAGAGCCTCCGCCCCCTGCCGGCCCCTTCCTGCCCTCGCCCCCGCGCGGTGTAGCCGTTGTGGCCTCACTTCCAGCGGTTCCCGGGCTCTGGAACCAGCTGTGTTTGCAAACTTCCCGGGGAAGGGCGGGGGTACGCCCTCGTCCGGCGGGCGCCCGGCCCCCGCTAGCCTCCGGGGGCGTGTCAAGGCCTGGAAGTGGGGGGGCCTGTTAGAGGCAGCCGCTGAGAGTGCGAGTGCGTGGACCCCCGCCCCGGTGCAGCTAGGCCAGCCAGCCGACTCTGCAACGAGGCCCTTGCAACATCCCAAATTGGGTAGAAGGAAGATGAGTGTGATTGCAGAAGGGGAGGAAAGGGGAAAATGCTCGTGCCCTCTGCTCAGCTCCTGCTGTCCGGGAGGTGTGGCTCATCGCCCGGACTGGGGCTTGGCCTAGTCTGTGAGGGTGGGTGGCGAGGTGGAGGGGGGGGGGTGGGGTCGGAGGGGAGGGGTGCTCAATGCCCAGGGGAATACTCTCCACCACGTGCTGTCTTGGGGAGCACTCTGCTGCCTCCTACCCGCAGGCTGGGGCTGTGATTCGCATCCCTGGGAAGGGATGGAAAGGGAGGGTACTTTGGTGAATGCGTGCCGGCGTGTGGGTGTATCTTGGGGTGGCTCTCAAGGCCCACATTTCCTGGAGCTGGCGTTATAAAGTGCCCTCTGCCATGGGTGAGATAAGACAGTTATCAGAAACATGCCATTAAAAGGGGCTTATAAAAACCTGTGGTATGTGGAGTTCTCTGAGAATGGAGGGCCTCGTCTGTTGCCGGATTTCAATTTTACAAAGAGTGTTTATCTTGTTTGTTAATCCCCTACTAGGGAGAACTTTAAAGAGGCTGGCCATTTTCTAATCTGACTGGGCCCAAGTTAACTGTGAATACTGACCGCCCTTGAACTTGTGTTTGGAGTTTAGGGGGAAGGGGCCTGCAGGTGGTTCCACCCTCCTGAGGATCAGTCCGGAGCCCCTTGCGTTTCACAAGACCATAAAAGGAATCTTATTAGTGATGTGGAAAAGCTGCAGGCCTGGCTGAGGCTCACTTTGGAGAGTAGGGTCAGAGGACCGCTTGGATGAGAACAAGGAGCCTTGCTCCCCCAGGCCTGGCTTTGGAAAGTGACCTAGGTGTGTGTCTGTCCCCATTTGACACTTGGCAGAGTCCTAGATGGGGAATGAGCAGGAAGCCGTGTGTGGGGCAGGGAGACGATTGATTTGCTGGTGCTCTTCTGTGGTTTCAGGGCCCACGGGTCACCAACCATGAAATAGACTCTCGGCTTTTCTAGAATGGGGAGAATGCTGGGACTACACTGAGTGTGGTTCTTTTGAAGTTGGGCCAAGTGCATGTATCACTCATAAATGAGTCTCCACCCTGCCCCCCTAAAATGCCTGCTGTGAAACTTAAGCTTTACTTCCCAAGAGAAAGTGGAGTTTAGGTGTATTGTTTTAGTTTATTTTCCCGAGTGTGGTTGGAGAAACACCACAGTCTGCAACTTTCAAGAATGATTCCAGGGTGAGTGTTAAGTGAAGTGAAAGCACTTAGGTATTGACGTAGTTAGTGCAGCTTCGTTCAGTTTGGCAATTAAATATTAATAAGCATGTCTATCTAGAACTGACTTTCTTGAATAGGTAAAAACTGAACTTGGTACAAAATTCAATATGGAAAGACAATATGGTCTTTAAAAAAACAAAAACAAAAAACGCCTTGGACTTCCAGCCACTTGAGCCCCTGACCCTACAATTAGTTACTGTCCACATGGGTCCTCCCAAATGTGTGGACAGTGGGAGAATCCTGGTTTGTGGTGCACAGTAGGTCAGTTTGGAAGGTGGTGTAATTCATGTCTTTTGTTTGGGATTATGACCCCAATCAAATAACTGTTCGTGCTCTAGAGAGGAAGAAGAGGAAATAATTCGGCCACATTTGAAATCTAGTCCACATTCCAGTGTCCATGTGGGAGGCTCTGTAGAGGTGGGCCTGCCCATCGGATAGTATCTGATTATGTTCCATTTGAATGTCTGCTGCCCCAGCTCCAGGCCTATGGTTCTCATCTGTGGCTTCTAATCCCCGTTCCAGTGCTGCTCACAGGGTCTTGACTTGAAGCAACTGGCCTGATTTATGACCCTCCAATCAGGGGGACCTAGTGATAAGAACAGACATTATGGAAGGTAGTTGGGCTCAACGGGAAGTGATTTGGGAATAACCATTTATAAATCAATGAAATGGTTAGGTCGTGCCTTCCCAAATTAGTGCTGAATCCCAGTGGTACCTGCTTAATAAGAATACATTAATGAAGTTACTACTAACCAGCCCCAAAAGGTTTTTAGGAACTCCAGAACCCCAGTTCGCTGTATTGATCCATTGCAGACCCTGCAGTGAACTGAATCTAGAGAAACTTTGGGGGAAGTGGTTGAGATGTCTGTTCCTTTGGCGTCCTATTTAAATGCCATTGACAGTGATAAAAGCCTTGCTGGGAGCAGCTGAATTTTTCAGGAAAATCCAATGAAGTGTGTTTCTTGCATACCAGAGTGATGCCAACTTTGGCCCCCTTTATACTTAAGGCCTGATTGAGCAACTGCCAGGGGTTTGGGTAAATCAGATGTCACGAGGTTAATCACAGAATGTAATTGACACTGTCCTTGCCTTTATGCCCTCTGTTGTGTTTCCTGGACCCTGAGCCTCTGTAGGTGTGGTGTGGACACGCAGAAGGTGGAGGGATGGGGTTCTCATTTGAACTGGCTCCTTTCTACAGCCAGTGTGTGCAACCCATGTGGCCATATCATGCATGCATGCATGCAAACAGCACATGTGAGTATAAGGGCTTGGAGCAAGGGATTTCCTTATGTGGAGAAAACCTCTTCTGCTCCCAGACACCTATGTCAAATTAAAGTGATGAAATGACAGGTCTGTATTGCAAAACCAGGCTTGGGGGAAAGTAGAGCTGCACTCACTTTGTGCTAAGTGTCTTCAGAGTGGCTGCTCTCCACATGAAATCCTTCTGCAAGGTACTTGGTTTTTAATTTTTTTTTTTCTTTTCTAGGTGTAAACTTCTCTGTGTTTTCTTCCTCCTTGTTGTGTTGTTTCTTAGCAACTTATTCAAACCTCCAGTACTTATAGGAGTTTGCAGCCCACCAACTCCACACCCATAATTCTACAGGGACTCTAAACATTTGTAGAGAACAGTGAAGCTTTTGGCATCAAGGCTGTTGGGGAGCTGGACGCATAAGGAGGAGTGGCAGCAGCCACTTTCAGGCATGTCCTCTCCCTGGAATCAGTGCTCTGAATACTGCGTAAAATCTTTATAGCGAAGAGTGGTAAGGGACCCTTTGGATAGAAGGCACGTGGAAGGTTTAGCCTGGTGGACAAAATGTTGTTCATGAAAAAATGAAGCCAAGGCAACAAAGATCATGTTCCTGATCTGAAAACAAGAATGTAAACAGAGGCCTTGACTGGGTTCATAGCAGCCACCAGCCCATTGTAAAGGCCAGAACTTGGTTCCAATGTCAGACTTTTCAAGATTAGTTACAATGTAAGAATGCATAATATCTGGATGTGCATACAATGAGCATGATAATCCATAAAAGCAAATGTTCCTGAGCATTCCCCCCTCGTTGGTAAACTTCTATAAGCATGTTCCTTCCCCTACCTATTAACCCCCTAGGTTAGGTTCTGAGCTGAGAGAAGTGACACTTGGTTCCAGCTTTTAAATATACTTTAAAAAAAAAAAAAAAAAAAAAACTAGAACAGAATAAGTTGAACCAATTTTTCAACTTGAGGAAGATGTGTTAGGATGTGATGATTCTCATGTTTTCTAGGGTGGTAGCAGAGGCGGGGATAGGGTTTTGCATTCAGAAATGTTCCACCTTTCTCTTGGCTCGTGATGCCGAGTGGCTGTGTTGTGATTTCCTTGCTGGTTTCTGATCATTGCATGGACCGCCCTGCCCCTGTGGCCCTTGTTTTTACGGGGCCGGCGACATTTGTCACTGGTGTGGTGCATGTGCAGGGAAGAAATTGTGCAGCATGGCTCCCAGTGGTTAAAAGTGGTACAATAAATAGTCCAACACTCAGAGTCCTCTACCAGCTCAGCCCAGTTTTTGTGCACTTTTGGTAAATAAGTAGAAAGGCTTCTTGTTCAGGCTTGCTCTGTGTGAACCGGACGGTTGTGCTTGGCTGGTTTCTCGGTATTCTATCTATTAACCTCGCCACCCTTTTGTAACTGGTGCATTTAATTATCAGTGGGATGCTTTTCAAACAGGTAAGGGTAATGATGGGAAAGGGGGTGGGGGCATCTCGTTGAGCCTCTCCAATCTGGATATGAGCTTTGGGGCCCACTCGGTGAGTCTTTGAGGTGGGCTTTCATGAGAAAATCGCCCTTTGTAACCAGATCGGACTCTATTGAAATGTCAAGCCCTGCACACTGAATTGCTGTCTATGGCTGAAGTTGTCTTGGCTTGGATGCTGTGGGGAAGTTGTCCTTTCTTCAGGCCCTCCCCTCACCACCGCCCTGTGACACGTGAATTTTTCGTACGAGCGTGCGTGTGCCCACACATGCGATCTCTGAAGCCTTTATTTGGTATGTTTGTGACTGGAATATTTTATACTGTGGCCACCCAGACGCAGGCAGGACAATAGTGTGGCCGAATTGACTGAAATGAGGATTACAGAGAATAATGCGGCCTCTCCAAAAATACTGCTAATACAGGGCCTGCGACAGGAAGCGACAGTTGAGTCAGCAGAGTACAGGGCCCCAGACAAACCCGGGGGCCGACTGACTCGCACAATGGCCCCCTGGGCACATCGGGCATTCCCAGGGTGTGCGCTCCTCGGCCGCCTGTCGCGGTGGCCTGGGGTTTTGGACGCCGCACGCGTGCCGTTTGGATGGCGGTTTGTTTGTGTCCGTCAGCTTGGCAGGAATGGAAGCAGCCTCTTCTCAGGGCTTGGTTTGGCTGCCGCTGTTGCCAGGAAAAGGAAGCTCCCAGCTGCCAACACAATTACCTTTGTTTCTTACATCCCCCTTCTTAATGTGGCAATTAAGTGCTTACCACTCTGCCCGGTGCCAAGGTAACCACCGAGGAGTCAGATGGGCGCAGAACACAGCCCTCCCGCAGCCACGGTGCCCGGGGCGGGAAGAGGCCCTTGGGATCCTGGGATGCCTTGGGATTTCGAAGTTGGGGCCCTCCTTTAGGTAAAAGGCTGCGGAAGTCCTTCTGAAAGCTGGCTGTCCCTCTTTCCTGCTGCACGAGAATAAGAACCAGCCACTGTTGCCAGCATCCCCTGGGCCTGGAGGTGGGAAGGGGCACAGGCCCAGGCTGAAGTTGTGTTAGCTGCCCATCCCTCCTGCTTTGCCCCCAGGCTGTTGTTCTGGGGAGATTGAAGAGAAGAGATGAAAGCAAGGGGATTCTTCTAGTCTTACTTTTGTAGTTTGAAACCAAGAAAAATCCCGGTATTTGCTATTTGTGATTCTCGTGGGTGGTATTTTCATAGGAGCTTGAGTCGGAACACTTGCCCATCATCTGGCCTGGCACCCCCTCCCCAAGCCATTGGTGGGGGATGCCCAGTGAGTTGGCCTCCGCTGTCAGGGGAGGGGGTCAGATTTGCAGTGACAAATTGGGCGTGACAAGATCATAGCAGATTGCATCTGATTTTTGGCCTGGTACTGGCCTCCTAGGATGGTATAAAGTGTGTGCGTGGTCTGGATCTTGGAGTCTGGAACTATATTCTGGGATGTACAGAGGTCAAGCGTGGGCCTGGGAAAAATTAAAGTTCCTAGCAAGTAATAATCATTACCAAATTATCTTGATTGTTGATCTATAGTGTGGGGATGGAGTGGGAGGTAAGAGGGCCTCCTAATAGGGGCCTTGGAGGGAATCCTTTCTTCTGAAGGCTGGGTGGGAGGAATCCTCCTGCTCCAGGAGGTGAGGCCCAGAACCATAAGTCCTTCTCTCTTTCTGGTTTCGGAGATGGCCCAGGGCTTTTTCTTTCTTTTTTGGCAAGGCCTTGTTGCCAGTGCTGCAGCCCCCAGCCCAAACCCCATGTCCACCACCAAGAAGGCAGTTCACGGAAGATCAGGACACTCCCTGTCCAGAACTCTGTGCCACCCAACCCTCAGGGTTGCGTAGTGTTGGTCAGCAACTCCTGAGGTCTCACCAGTTCTGGTGAGGATGAGCCAGGTACACAGCTTGGTCTTCCAGGTTCTTGTGCAAGTTTGAAGGATGCTGCCTTCTTTGAGCATTCATTAAGCAGGGTTAAGATTGTCATGCCAGCTCAGTCCCGGCACGCCTTCTCCTTTCTGTGGGGTTTGTGGATGTTAGGTGTTTAGTGCTTGTGCAAGTCTGTCAGAAATCTGGATATCAATGCATTTAATCAGGATTAATTACAACAATACGTGGAAGTGTAGAACGTGGGTCTCAACATGGCCAGCAAACGAAGGGCTTAATTATACAGAATACACATCTGGCCTCATTTGGATTTGGCTCTCACCTCCAATCAGTAGAGAAATGTAATTTCTTGCTGCTCTCAGGGAAGAGTCCTGTAATTTGTAGGAAGTCTCAGGAAACTTAGAGGCTGTAAATAAGATGTAACTTTGACTAATAAAATATTAACGATGACAACAATGAATTTGGACCCGTGGCCACCAAACAGGAGAGGGCTGGGTATGTGCCCCGGCTTGCCTGGTTTTGCTTGCTTTTCAGAGCATTTTCCCACAGTTATCAGTGAACGAAATGGAATCCGGCTCTGCTTTGAGTATGAAACATATTTCGGCTGAATTCCAAAGCAGGGTCTATCACAAGATATTTTTATATTCAGAGACGGCATGCTGTGTCTCTGAGCAGTAAGCTTGTCTAGAGTTATGAATGAAGCTCTTTTTTTTTTTTTTTTTTTTTTTTTCCTCTCGTGTTCCATTTTTGCCTTCACCTTGTGGGTGCCTTCTCATGGTGGCTGTGTGTCTGGTGGCACGGGATTATTTGAGAAATGCGCACTATTTCCGATGCATTGGTATCTGACAGTGACAGCTCAGGGACACGGAGGAAGGGCTCATGTGCTCCCCCCAACCCCCATCTATTTCTCCAGCTTCAAG
Source organism: Panthera uncia (assembly GCF_023721935.1). Classification (NCBI taxonomy): domain Eukaryota; kingdom Metazoa; phylum Chordata; class Mammalia; order Carnivora; family Felidae; genus Panthera; species Panthera uncia. The sequence goes on along the minus strand of NW_026057578.1, from coordinate 35,678,114 downwards.
ATGGCAGGCTTATTTAAACCCTGCTGTTTTGTGAGACTGACCTCATTCTAAATTACAAATGAAGATTTGAGTAAAAGCGGGAATTTGCTAATGGCTTGGATTTGGGGGGGGAGGTAGAATTCTGAGATAAACCTGGAAGATAAAAGGTGCCTTCAGTATAATAGCTGGCATCCTGCCAGTGTCCAGGGAATTTGTTTAGTTAGTGGACTCTGATTATTCCTGGAATGTTAGATCTTATTGACAGATAAGTCCGTCAATAGCTATAACCCATGGGTGTGTGATTATTTCTCCCTTTTGTACTCTGGTCCCCAGAGTCTGCCCCCTAAACACCCCAAGTTAGGTCACCGCCTTTGTCTTAGTCTCTTTGCACCTACCCCCTCCTGCTTCCTAGAGTCACCTGATACTTGTGGGAGCCGAGATGGTCTCACACAGACAGGGCTTTCAAAGGGGTTCTGAAAAGGAAAAGGGGGCCTCCCTAGGGACTGCCCCACCAGGGCCCAAAGTGTAACCTTAGCAATAGCCAGCCCTCCTCACTGGATGAGGGGGCCTCCCCCCCCCCCCCCCCGGGTACAAATACCTGGTTAGGTTAGCTTAGAATAAATTCTTTGTGTGTTTTTCTCATGCACTGGAGTTAGGGTCTGGAAAGCTTTGGAAAACCGTATAGCATTCACATATAGGGAGGTGGTATTTCCTCATGATGACTTTGGGCTGCTTGCGTACAATGGCCCTGACTGACCACGGTGGGCCCCCACCAGGTGAAAGCATCAACCTGAGGGTGGGTGCCAGGGAGGGGAGTTGGGTGACCTCCATTCCACAGCAGAGTTGTCACTTTGGCTTTGTGGTTCTGTTTGGCAGAGTGTGTGGGGAGGCCAAGCAAGGTAGACATTTGGGCCCTGACCTCTATTTCTGAATACTAAGCTGTTGTTTATCTGTGTTGCAGAGGTCCTACACTTTGCTCGTGGAGGCGTGGGATTCCAGCAATGACACTCTCCGTAAGTATCACAGCAAGGGGCTTTTCTCTGGGTGCGTCTTTGTGGAAGCACAGTGCTTGGAGTACAGCAGGGTCAGAGCTGAATCTGTCTCCTGAATGCTTCAGAGGACTTGTACCACTCCCTGCCGTCTGCCCCTGTGTCCCTACCCCAGGGCCCATACTCCAGGGCAAACTGCTCCATGGAGTCTTTTCCATAACCTTCCCAGAACGTTCGCTTGGAACATTAAGTGGCCAGGACAGATTCCCTGTTAACTCAGTCCCTGACTAAGGGACCTAGATTATCGTTGGGATAGAGATCTTAATGGTTTTACAACGTTAAAACCTTGTAGACTGCTAAAGGATCAAAGTGGTGACTTTTTAAAAGTCCATTTAAACTTTAAGTGAGTGTTTAATCTCTCATCGGAAAGATAAAGCCTGCGGAGGTGGCGCTGGGCTCTAAATCTAAAGGCCGACCTTGAATTTCACTTGGTGGGCAGGTGAGCTTCTAGGCAGTCAGGGTTTCTTTCCCACACTGTGCACCACAGACCTTTCATTGAAGTGGAGTCCCAGAGCCTCACAGGTACCACACCTGCCTGGCCCCTTCTGAAAGATGACTGTTTCAGTGCAGGCTGCTTTTTCAGAGCTTCGAGGGGTGGCTTTTGGTGGGGAAGCCACTGAGGCTGTGTCTGGAACTGGCAGCAGCCTGGCTTATAAAGTGTAGTCTTTGCTCCTTACATGTAACTTAAAAGTGTTTTCTCTCACCCACAGTAACTGTGCATTCCGTTTTTGCTGGGAGGATCGTCCTGGGGAAATGTGATTCACGTTGAAATCCATTAGTCTGTGGGGGAGGAAGGATTGATCCAACATTTTGTCTTTGCCCTCCATTCTCTGAATGTCTCATCCCTTTTGCTTCTCTAACTCACTGACCCTTTCTTTGTGTTTTTTTTTTTTTTTTGTTTTGTTTTGTTTTGTTTGTTTTATTTGGGTTTTTTTGTTTGTTTTTGCTGCTGCTAATATTTCCCCTCATTTTCTCATCATGTTTTTTTTTTTTTTTTTTTAATTGAATCTGAGAATGGTGCATGCCCAGAGTGGGCACATTGGAGGCTTGGTACCTGCTAGGCTGCTTCAGGCTGCATATGGCTTGTTGTGCCACTGGGGGCCACGTAGCCCTTGCTGAGCCCTGGTGAGCCAGAGGCTCCAGGCCATTTGGATCCCCGTTCTTGCTTTGACATCCAAAACCCAGATCTGTGGCCTTCCTCTCCGAGGGGCACCCCTGTCCCACTGTGGTGTGGTAGGAGGGGAGGGTGGTAACCAGCCTTGGTTGTGGGTCATATGACCAGTCAGGGTCACAGACACCGTTTTGTTCTCTCCTCCCTGCCCACAACACAAACGTTGAGTGTTGTGTCACTGTGACCTGGTCACAATGGTAACTAAGCATGGGAAAGACTCGGAGCTGGGGAGGGAGGGAAATAGACCAGAGAACCTCTGGTGCACATGTGGTCCTCTTTTCCCTTCCCTTTTGGATGTTAGAACAGTCTGATAAAGTGAACATCCTTGAGATCCTGGCTCATGGTAAGAGCTGGATCAGGACACTGACCCTCTAGCACCTACAGGGCCCTTCCTGGGCCTTCCGTCACCCCACAGGTCAGGTAGCTGTGCCCCTGGGAAGCAGATGCCCATCTAGAGCTGCCCATGGTTGTCTACATTTCAGGGTGGCCCTGGTTTTGGATTCTGGGGCATCTCCTCGCTGGGGAGAGAGTAACTAAGTCCATGGAACAGCACAAGAAGGGCTTAGGGCAGGGATAAAGAACTTCAGACCTCTACCCTTGAAGAAAGGAATGGCCACAAAGTCATGGAATGCCCAGTACATGCAGGTGACTGGAACTCCCTTTGTGAACCCGAGAGGAGGAAATGCTTTATCCACTTGTTTATTCTGCGTCTCTTTTTATGCTTCCAAGGAATCTTGAATTCACGTTCAGAAACAAATTTGGCATCTTCTCTCTTCAGATGAGGTCCTGCCTAGGGCCCTTCATGGATGACTGGCACCGGCATTTCAACACGTAGAACCATGAGCCAGAAATCTGGAAGACACCCTGTGTACCTCCCTTTCTAAGGGAGCATCCATAGTATCCATATCTAATCCACCTCCAAGTTCTGAAAATCTCTCCAACAGTTCACTGGAATCCTGCCACCTCTCGCCACATCCCCTGCCACTGTCCTGGTCCAAGTCCCCATCTGCTAACACCTGAACTCCTACACTAGTGACCACATTAGTCCATCCATATCTACTCCTGTCCACCTCCCACGCTTCCTCCATTCTTCTGCCATCCTGGTCTTTTGAGAGTGTTTCGTTTTTTTTACCTGAAATATGATCAACATATAGTATCTTCTATTAGGTCCTGGTGTACATCTGGATTTGATTCGATTATCATCTTCAGAGATCCCCTTGGTGGCTTCCTGATAGTCTTGGGACAGATCTCTGTGTGGCCTAAAAGGCCTTGCACAGCCATCTTGTTTCTCTGCTAGCTCCAGCCTGCATGCCACACTGTCCTCTACCATATCCATATTCTGGTCCTATCCCACCAGTCACCTTTCTGTCCTCAAATGCACCATCACATTCTGTCCTGCCACAGGGCCTTTGCATGTGCTACTCATGTAGGCTGGAAGGTTTTGCTTATTACTCTCTTCAATCTCTGTCCCTCCCATGGGACTGTACTTCGTGAGGGCAGAGGCTAAGGTTGTGTAGCAACCCAGGTGGAGTTGGCTACTCTTCGAGGGCCAAACAAGTTGGAGATATCCTGTCTTCAGATTAGAGGCAGAGCCCTGAGGTTTAGGACCGAGAATTCCTTCTCCCATCAGCTCTGCAGAGAGAGAGCCTGGCCCAATCAAAGCCCAGGTACTGTCTGTGTGTTAGAGAGTGCTGTCTGAGCCTGGCGTTCCTGGCATCAGTCCTCCGAGGTCATTTCCATTATGTTTCAAAACTGTACTACATAAGGGTACAGATTTTTCCTTTTTCTCCTGTACAGATGGTTTCAGTGTATGGGACTGTTCCGTAGATACGTGAACACAAACCGGCATACTTAGACCAGGTTTTCCTTCTAGCTTCACCATCTTGGCTACGCTCCTGTCTAGTAGGTTTATGGGTTAGTGTGGCCCCAGGGTTATGCTCAGACTCACCTCATTACCTCCATGGCCTGCAAGGCTGGGGGGCGGTGGGGCAGGCTTTGTGCTCCACTTTCACACAGCTAAGGTCTCAGGAGGGTCTGTTAATGTCCTTCTCCAGTCCTGAAGCTGGACTCCCAAGTGAACTACTCCAGATGCATTTCTGTGCCCCAAGCTGAGAGGAAGTGGGACTCAGGTGACAGCAGCTTAGAAGAAGCAGGCAGCAAACTGGCTGTCTTGTAACCCAAATGCCAGAAAGTGTGCCCTAGACACACCTGACTCCCTGCCTGGGGGCTGCCAGGGAAAATCTGCCACACAGGTGTGAGGGTAGGTCTACAGATCTGTTAGCCACATCGAGGATTCTGAGGATTCTGAAATGATCATTCTCCCATCTCCTAGAGATGGGAGGAAAGTATACTGAACTACTGGAAATGACCTGTCCGCCTGGGCCTTTAGGATCGCCCTGGACTCCTGTCTCAGTTGTTTGTTGTCGTTACCTGCCTGAGAGATGCTGGAGGCCTTCGAGCCATGTGTTGAAGTAATTCCTTTATGCAGAACTCATAATCACGTGGTAATAGCTTGCTACATTTTCAAATTAAACCAGCAGAGCAAACATACAGTTAATGGAAGGACATTTTTGTCATTCTTTGGCCTGTGTTTATTTGCAAAAGTTAATGTTAGTAAAGTGTTATCTGCGAGTGGTTCTGTGTGTGCTGGGGTGTAAGTCTGCAGGTGTGTGGGCTTGTTCAAGGCTTGTCCTGCCCACATGGCAGTTAAACCCAGAAGGTTGACCCTGGGGTGAAGCTGGGAGTCATGTGGATGAAGCCCCCCCCCCCGCCCCAGGAGCGCCTCCTTTCTTGGTCACCTGTTGGGTTTGTATAACCTTGTAAATGAGCACAGGCCCTGAGCCTAGAAAAACAGGGGTGTGGGTGGGTAAAAATCACAGACATTGCTAGTAGGTCCTAATACTGTCTCTCCAAGGTGGCCTTGAATTTGACAAGGCGGTGAAGAGTTGGTGTTGGCAGGTTTAAGAAAACAAACAAGACCAGGCTGGGGTGCTTAGTGCCTTGTTTCCTTTTCACAGCCCTCCCCTGGACTCCTGGCACCCAGTGTTTGGATTTATTTTCGTACCTGTCTCTTTTCTGAGACTAGATTATAAGTGACCTCAGGGCAGGGACCACTTCTTATTTCTCTTGAGAGCTGCTTGAGCTCTGGGCGTGTTTATTTTCAATGGGCACCTTTTAAAGAGCATGACTCGGCTCAGAAAAACCCTCAGTCTACCTGTCGCTAAACTAGGGTGCGTTACTTTCCCGTGTGCCTTCTGGGCAAAGGTGAAAGGTGAAACGCATCAAGTTTGAGGTACAAGTGCAAGGCAAATTTATCACTTCTTAGGAACGTAACTCTACCCCTCGGCTCCAATGAAGAGTTTGAAGTAGGCAAAGTCTTTCTAAAGCAAGACACGAAACTCTAAAACCAGAAGAGAAAGATGGCTAACCTTTACCTGGGATAAGGTGCTTTCTAGAATACGTAAAGAGCTTTTGCAAATTGGTATGACCAATAACACAATAGAAAACTTGGCAGAGGAGAGAAACAGGTTACAGTTCACAGGAACAGATACAAATGGCTTTGTAACCACGTGAAGGGGTGCTCACTATCACTTAATTAAATGCTAATTAAAATAAGAGCTACTTCTCTCCTTATCAGGCAAAGATCATAAAGTTTGATAGTATATTATGTTGGCATTGCTGTTGGGAAACCCAGTTTCCTGTGCAGGGAGAAGGACAGGTTGACGGCATCACTCATGGCTGTTTGGGGTTGTCTGCGGATGGGAGTGATGGGTTGTGCTGTCTTCTGACTCAGCACTCCGTTTCTAGGGTGTCTCTTACTACTAGAACCAGGCACATGGACAGACAGTTTCAAGGATGTTCTTTGTGGCTTTGCTTAATTGTAAAAGGCCAAAATAACCTAAATGCACATATGTGAGGAACTAGGGAAAATGTATTTCATTTTATTCCCAGATTGTGAACTACTATGCACCCATTAAAAAGGGTAAGTAAATGTGTAGGCTTCTGGGGAGGGGGACACACTTTTCATTTTTCTGTCCTTTTGTACTGTTTGAATTTTATACCACGTGGGTTTTAGTTATTAAAAGTAGGCAGAATGGTCAGGGAAGAAGGCTCTGATGTGAATGTTAATGCGATCAGTGCTTTTTTTTTATTGTTGGTGTGTGTTTGTTTTTTCCCCCCCTGCCTCTAGAGCCTGACAGCATTATTGAAAAGGCTTCTCACTCGGGCATGATAAACCCCAGCAGGCAGTGGCAGACGCTTAAGCAGAACACAGGGATTGCCCACTTCGAGTATCAGATCCGCGTCACCTGTGATGACTATTACTATGGCTTTGGCTGCAATAAGTTCTGCCGACCCAGAGATGACTTCTTTGGACACTATGCCTGCGACCAGAATGGCAACAAAACTTGCATGGAGGGCTGGATGGGCCCTGAATGTAACAAAGGTGTGTGGGCCTGTGCTGGGTGGGTTAATAGGCTGGGAGTGGCTGTCGCTGTTGGTGTCCAGTTCTCTCCACGCTGGGTCAAGTGGCTGTCTCAGGTAGTGTGGGGTAGGGGGGATATTTGGTCTGTTTTCTAGGCCTGAGGCATAAAGATGCTGAGCACAGAATGCTGTTGGTGCCCTCATCCCCGCCCCCCACTGCTGAATGTTGGCTGCTAACAGCTCACAGCTGTTTCTTCTCTGGAGCATTGTCCTTGGCCAAACAGCCACTCCCTGCCCCTTCCCTACTGCTCACAGTCTGTGAATGACTGGATTGGGGGTACAAAGGCCAGCCCTGCTGGCACTGTGTGCTTCCGTTCACACTCCAGAGCTTCCCCTGGGATCAGGTTGAAGCCAGACTCCAGCTGAGACCCCTGCTCAGCTCCTTCCCTTGCCTCCATCTGCTGCCTTCAGTTCCCTTCTCCTGTACCCAAATCCCTTTCTCAGGCTCTGCTTCTAAGGGAACCTGACCTAAAACAGATGCTACATGGGACAGGGCTAGCTCAGTGCCTGAACCTATGATCCTGTAGGAAATGACAGCCCCTGAGCTCAGGGTGGCCTTACAGTAAGCTTTCACTGTGCATCTGTGGGGGCCGTGGCATTGAGGGGTGGGGGTGAGTGGTGAACCTGAGCTTTCCTACTTGTGTAGAGTTGGGCCCATCCACAGTAGTGCAGGCTTTTAGATGTGCTGTCTGCTGTCCCAGCCCTTCTGCCCAGATTCAGTGAGTTAGTACACAGACGCAGATGTTCACAGAATTATCTGTGGTCTTTACCTTTACAAAGCTTCTAATTCACTGCAGATGGGTAAGTCTGACCAGACTAGGCCCTCACAAACTTCAATGTCCTCTGCTAATTTCACATAATTTGGTAAATTCTTTCAAGATATACCCAAAAAGGGAGTTTTTGAATTGTGACTAAGGAGTGGGACGAAGAGGAATCTTCAGGTCTCCTGGACTTTTCTTAAATAACTAGAATTTTTAAAGGATGGCATTTCTGGGATCGAGATCAATGAATTGATAAACATATAGTAGTTGGTGTTTTAAAAATCAGTAACAATTACTTAAAAACCATGTGTAGTATTTCTTACCATCTGTTCAAATTTTTTTCTTTTAATCAAGGAAGCAGAATTGCTTTGTGAGGCTACTTCACAGAAGTGCCACCAGAGCTGGCCCCCAGATTAGCCTGCCAAATGAATCCAGCCTGCTTGGCTTTGTTAGTCCCCTGGGATTTTTGAGACATCAGGCATTCTAGGGGATGGTGATGTAGGGGTTAAGAAGGCTGGAGCTCATCTGAATGTGCTGGGATGGGACTGAGTGGTTGAGATGAGGAAGGATCACAGCTCCTGTTCTCTTGGAGAGGGTGGGAACTGACAGGGAGCAGGGTAGCTATTGTTTAGACAGACTGGATGAAGATCCCCCTCCCCCATCAACTTGCCTGCATTTTGTTTCTGAGTAGGATCATGTTTTGAAGATCTGCTAGCACGGCCTTGAAGTTTAAAGCTGGATTTGCTATTTGGGCACCTCCCATCTTCCTCTCCTTACAATGGACTTGACATGAGATCTCTTAAAATCGTGGATTTTGTAGGCTTAATGCACTAGGCCATTCTCATGATGGTGGTGGTGCACGAAACCATGTGCTTGACACATCCTTCTGTGTTGTGTTTTTTTACAGCTATTTGCCGACAGGGCTGTAGCCCCAAGCATGGGTCTTGCAAACTCCCAGGTGACTGCAGGTAAATGACTAGACTTATTATCTTTTAATTCTTTAATGCAAGTGAGGGACTGAATTTATTGTGAATACGCCTCTTTTCCTTTGGAGGGCAAGAAAGCTTTAAAAAAAAAAATTCAAATAGGCACATCCGAAGCTTATTAAATTATGCCAGCTGTCTGGTGGAATGTGCACACTTCTCTCTTGGAAAAAAAAAAACTTATGGGCATAGTCAGTGACTTCATGTATTAACTGTTCTGTAAATTGATAACACGTTTTTATAATCTTCCCCTTAAAGTGCTAATGGATGAGATGGAGGGATGTGGGTTTCTTTGAGTCTGTCTCCTCCCCCAACCTTGTTTGCCATCTCCTAGCCCTCCCCCACTTTTCCCATCAATAGGGGACAGCGGAGCATTCTTTAGAATGGGATTAGTACAATCTCCTGGCCCCTTTGCAGGCGGGAGCCGGGCCGGTGCTGAGAGGTTAATGGCTGCGCTGGAATCTTGTCAGTTGAGCCTGATGAATGTAGACTTTTGCTGCTGGCCTTTGAAGTCTGTTCTTTTATGGTCCCGGACAATGCAGAAGCCAGAGACCCACCCCGACTGGTTCACGATTACAGTTTTTGGAGCCTTCTTGAAATGTACATTATGCCCATTTAGGAAAGGCTTGCTTCAGGAAATAGTGTTGGTGTCTGTGGCATTTTGACACAATCTCCCACTTTACTCTCCTTCGTCCCAAATCTTCAGGATTAGCAGATTGAGGGTGACACCAAAAGGATCCCTGGGGCCTCTCATTTTTGCCCCAGACGCCACCCTGGTTTGAGCCAAGGGAAGCATATAAAACAATCTAAACCAGTGCATCTCAAACAGATGTTACCTGGGGCTCTCGTTCTAATGCGGAGACTGATTCCATAGGTCTGGGTGGGCCCAAGTCTCTGCATTTCTAACAAGCTCCCTAGTGCTGCTGCTGTTGCTGGTGGGACCAGACTTTGGGAATCACTGCCCCCAACCTCAGTACTCAAGTCAGAATTCCCTTGAAGTGACCGGAAACCGTCAAAATTCAGATTCCTGGGTACTGCCCCCACCCACTGAACCCCAGTCCAGGGGTTGGCCCAAGAATCTGCATTTTGAAGAGCCTACCAAGTGAGTGTATTTTGAGGACTGCCGCTCGCTCTACAGAGAATTCTCTGTGGTCTTTACCTTCATGGCTCCACCACGGCATCTGTTCCCCTCCCATGCAGGGGGGACACTGAGCTCTGAGGCTTGACACTGAAATGAGAACCAAGGCAGCTGGAAGTCCAGTAAAACCAGGCTGACCTGAAATTGTCTCTTCTGACACTTGAGAGAAAAGTTTATTTTCTGGAAGGCTGGGTGGGTTCGCATATGAAGCCCCATGGTGGCAGCTGACGGTAGTATTTAACAGCATTGCTGTCAAAGGTTGAGCAGGAATCCACCTACCTGTGCTCTTCATAATTAAGGGTGTCCTGGAGAAAGTCGGATCAGCAGCGCTATTAGCCACTCTGGGCCTGCTCCGCGTGCAGAGCTCAGATGGATATCAGCGGAGTCCGACCATGATTTCTGCTGCTGTCATCAGAATAGGCATGCTGCTGCGCAGGGGAGGGCCCTCCCAGCCAGAACAACAGGCTTTGTTTCCAGAATTTAGCCCTTTCTCTTTCGAAGTCTCCCCTCCCACTCCCTGCCCAGACACGCACCGGTGCCCTTATTTACTTAAGGTGCGACTTTCCCACACGTCATTTGCATAGTCTCCTCAGCCCATCTTGTTCTGCCTACCTTGAAGGAAAATCAAAACAGAACCTTCTAGCCCAGGAGGTTCAGGTTGTGTCCTGCTCCAGAAATAGCTGAATGGCGAGTTACCCTGTAAGTTGTCTTTTGGATTATGTATTACAGAGGTGTTTTTTTTTGTTTGTTTGTTTTTTTATCCCCACATGAGAAACCTTTACTGGTTTTGTTGTTCCCAAGTAGACTGAGATTCCTTCTCCTGGTTGCACATGCTTGCTTTATTGCAAGCCTGCCAATAATATCAAACTTGATGAATCATCATATGAAGACAGTCACTTCAAATTCTCATGAGAACCTTAATCATAGATTATTTAACTGGGATAACTTTGTGGATGCCTCTTTAGGGTCAGTATTTTTATTTGTTTTCTTTTGAAGTCATCTGTGGCCTCTTGTGGTTTCTTTTTTATGCTTGGGGATCCAGCGCTCATTAATTAAGAGGTGAGGTTGGGTCCTCAGCTGCCTCTTCTTGCTTTTATTAGGCAAATGGAAGAGGTGTACTGATCCTTAATTTGGAAGGGAGTAAGAAGACAGTAAGAAATACTGCTATTTCCAAATCAGTTCCCTCTTAATATTTCAAGCTAGGAATATTCATCTTTTACTGAATGAACCCCGCCCCCCCCCAACTCCCACGAACTTGAGTGTCCCACTTTCTTAACGAAATTTCTGCCAGATTTTTTTCTTTACTCCTCTGAATGGTCACTTGTCATTTAGACTAATGTTCTGTTTTACATAAAGCCAAATCCTCTGTCTGATTCATTTTAAACCACGCATTCTGGTGGTTCTTTGAACTGGGGTGTGGATGGCTTGTTTGTAGAAGTTAGGAAGTGGTTAGTCAGTGTTCTCAGGGGTTAAGTTGACTCTTGGCCGTGGGTGATTAGCTATTAGCTGGATCCCTATAATTTTCCCATGACAAGGATTTGCTAGCCTGCCTCCAGCTCTCTGGAAACGGAAAGCTTTCCCTTCTTGGGGGTGCTTGTTTTCCAGAGTTACAGCTGAGTGGTTGGGGGTGGGGGAGGGTGGTGGTAGTTCTTCCCTCAGCTTTTCCCAGGTCCTGTTATAGAAATACTCTGCCCATCCCTGTACCAAGTTCACCCCACCTTCACCAGGCTTTCCAGGGGCCCCTCCTGTTTCTCACAGCTTGAGTTTTGAGAAGGCAGTTAAAGTTTCCAAGGGCTTGAAACTTGAGGGGCTGGTGGCTGAGACCCTGCCCCTCCTCCACCCCAGGTGAAGGTTTATGTTTGTGTTTTTGTTTGGGGATCAAAGGCACCATTTGGCCTCCGAAGAGTCTGATTAATGAGGCGCTTATAAAGGAAACTCGACTCTGTTCCCCAATACTAGATAAACTGGGTTGACCTTTTTTTCTTTTTGCAAAGTGAGAAATAACTATAAAATGAATTAGCCTAAGCAGCTCCGGTAGTGGGTCGTAAATTATCCATGGGATTGGTTCCAAGTGCTGTTGCCTCCCTCACCCTCCTGCAAAAGTGGGTTCCGAGATCTCAGCCGCCTCTTTGCCAGAGGAGGGTCCCCCCTTCCCCACCCCCCCTTGTGTGATTTCCTAAAGCCTCATCGGGAGGCAGCTTCCTGCCGCACTGGGGTGTCTTGTTGCATTTTTGCGCGCTGGGGTCGTGACTTGCTGTTTAGACAAAGAGCCTGGCCGCTGTGTAAAAGCTGCCAGCAGTGCCGCATTTAGGAAGACTTTCACATGGCTATTGTCACCCGAGAGTCCTTCCTTCGCCTCCGTAGCCAGCGGGGTCTTGATTTATTCCATGCCCCCACCCTTGCACAGCCTTGTGAGCCTGAGAAGAGAGTGGCTTTGTGAGGGCAGCCCCCGCCGGCCTCTCCCCAGACAGCCCTGCTTTTGTAGGGAGTCGCCTGGGAGGGGACCTTGGCCCAACTACTGAAAATGTTTATTTAGACAGAGCCCCCGCGTAAACCTTGAGAGTCAACTGTCCTATCCCCCGAAATGAAACAAGACAGGAAAGGCCTGGACTTCTTAGCCTTGCCTTTAAATGACGTTGCGCTCCCCAAATGTTTCAAGGACTAAAGCAGAGTGTGCTGTCTGTCTCCAGGTGCCAGTATGGCTGGCAGGGCCTGTACTGTGACAAGTGCATCCCGCACCCGGGGTGCGTCCATGGCACCTGTAACGAGCCCTGGCAGTGCCTCTGTGAGACCAACTGGGGCGGCCAGCTCTGCGACAAAGGTAGGGCCCTTGGGGACTGGATCTTGGGGCAGGACGGGGGCCTTGGGCACAGGAAGACTTAAGGGGTGGGGCAGCCAGAATCGAGTTTTTTACTTTTGTTTATTTTTATTGGCAGGGACTTTTAATTCTGAATTTGAATTTGCTTTTAGTGCTGGGGTTGGCGGTATTTTTTTCTGGTTTTATTTTTATTTTTTAATGTTTATTTTTGAGAGAAAGCACGAGTGGGGGAGGGGCAGAGAGAAAGGGAGACACAGAATCCAAAGCAGGCTACAGGCTCTGAGCTGTCAGCACAGAGCCTGACGTGAACCCACAAACTGAGATCACGACCTGAGCCAAAGTCAGACGCTTAACTGACTGAGCCACCCAGGTGCCCCTTCAGGTTTTAGTTTTGAAACAGAAACGGGGTGGGGGTAGGGGTGCAGCTAGAAACATGGCAGGTTAGCAGCCTGTATTGTCTTCTCTGAGCTGCTCCCATCCTGGGGTCTTTCTGGCAGATCTCAACTACTGTGGGACTCACCAGCCCTGTCTCAATGGGGGAACTTGCAGCAACACAGGTCCTGACAAGTATCAGTGTTCCTGCCCTGAGGGGTATTCAGGGCCCAACTGTGAAATCGGTAAGTGGCCCAGGCAGGATGAGACCCCTCCCTACCCTCAGCTTGAGAAAAAAAATAACAACACGCTTAAGGACACGTAAAAAGATGAAAATACCCTCCAAAGTGAAGACTGGTTGTCTCAGCAGTTCTGTGGGTCTTTGAAAGTTCCTTTGAGCAGCGCCAGTGTTTGTGGTGATGCTGGCTAGTGTGGGGGGTGGGGTGTTGGCCATGCGGCTACCCAGCTCACAGATGCCTTGGAATGTGACTGGAGACACTTAGAAAGAGGACTTCCTGTCTCCTGTAGACACAGTGGGCTTATAGCACATGCTTGCTTTCATTTTTTCGAAGCGAGCTTGAGCTGGTGGCCCAGGCGTGGGACTTGGCGGCGGGGAGAGGACGTAGGTAGCGACAAGCGGGAGCCCCTTGCTGACTGCCCTCCTGGTTTTCGCAGCGGAGCACGCCTGCCTGTCTGACCCCTGCCACAACAGGGGCAGCTGCCGGGAGACCTCGCTGGGGTTTGAGTGTGAGTGTTCCCCGGGCTGGACGGGCCCCACGTGTTCCACGAGTAAGTCTGGGTTGTGGCCTGTGTCTTTTCCAGAGGATCAGATACGGGGTTGGGGGCAGGCGCCTGGGCTTGGTTCAAGGTCAGGTCTCAGTGGGAAGGGGTGGATTCTGCCAGCGGTCTGGTGGGGAGTCTGGCTGGGGCTTCCAGCCTTTGCGCTGGAAGCCTCCCTGCACCCTCATCCTCCTGCGCTAAGTTAGCACGTGTGTCTGCTACTGAAGAGCCTTCTCCATGGGAGACCTCCATCCTTTGCATATGCTCCCTGGAGCTCTGCCTCCTCCAAATCAAGTTCTGGTTCTGGTTCCTGCAGCCATGGAGAGGCTGCCCGTGGTGAGGCTGTCACTCCTGGATTTCATCATGGGTGCAGGTGGCCCCCAAAGAGAGACCTGGGCTACAGGGTTGTTGTGGCTGCAAGGCCTGGCTGCATGTCAGGACCACCTGGGTGCCGGACAATGCAGATGGGTCCTTCCCACAGTTTCCCTTTGGAATTGGGGAGTCCACATTTTGTAACAAGCACCTGGGTTTCTGAGGTGTGGCCAGGCCTGAGAACCACTGTCCTCAGCACCCTGAGTGCAGCACGCACAGTCGAGAATGTGGGTTCTGTGGTTGGATCACCTGCGCTGGCACTGTGGCGCTTGCCTGCCTCTCCTAGGGCCGGTCTTTACCTCCCGGTGCCCTGTTTAAAGGAGACAGTAGCAATTCCCATCTCTTAGGGTTGTGAGGAACCGATGACCGAATTCCCAGAGAAAGCCTGGTACTTCAGAAGTGGGTAGTAGGTGAATGAAGAGGCCACTGTATATAGTCCAGTGTAGAGGGTGTGGGGTGGGGTGTAGACCCCAGGTATGGAATTTTGGGAAAACTATGTGAGCAAGTAAGAATAATGTTTTCTACCAGTAAAGAAGAGTTCTTTTTCCTTACTACTTCTTAGCTACCCCTGAGCCATGCTGGAACTTTCCTTTAAAAATAAGGAGTAGGCAGAGCTAGATGAGCCATGTTACCCATGGGTTGATGCTCTGGGGATCCAGCTGGCTCTCCCTGCTGCTTAGGTTGGGGATTAAATGAACTGGGGCACTGGAGGATTTAAAGCTAAAATCAGGCCTTATCGTCATAGCGGTCACTTCTAGCAGGTGTCTGGCTCTTAAGTGAAGGCCCCTCGTGTAAGGGTTGGCGTTAAATTATCTAATTGTCAAACGGACTGAGATTAAAATGCCAGCTCTTTTTTCCCTTTTGTCCAACAGACATTGATGACTGTTCTCCAAATAACTGTTCCCATGGGGGCACCTGCCAGGACTTGGTTAATGGATTCAAGTGTGTGTGCCCGCCCCAGTGGACTGGCAAAACGTGCCAGTTAGGTAAGGAAATTCCTGCACCGAGGTTAGCTTTGATGATCAGAGCTGTTATAGAAGATGAGCCTGTGGTGGTGTGAGTTTGCACACCATCCTACTAAAAAGTAATTTATTGTCAAGAGTCCGGCGGTCCTGGGAGAGAGAACTCGAATGCAGATGGCCTAGCTCTTTTAGGCCCTGTGGGAAAGTCGTGGGATCCCTTGAACCATGTCAATCGTCTGTCCGAGGAGTGTTCAGCTGGGTTCCAAACGGGGATGGTCTCATGAGGAATGAGCTGTCTGCATTCTTGCTGCCACATTTAAATCCCAGCAACTAGGCTGCGTGGAGTGTTATACGGCAATGCCTGGTGGCTTTCTGCTCTTCCGGCTGGGGGCCAGTTGTTAACCAGCAGCCTGAAAGTTATCAGTTAGCATACTTTATTGGATAATGGCTAGGGAGAGGGATCAGCTGCTCAAAATAGAGGGAACCTAGTATCTGGGATTTAGGTTATTAGCATGTCTCCTATTGGAGGCAAACTATTGCTAGGGTGTTTTGGGGGAGGTGGGGGAAGGGGGGGGTAAATCTCCATTTCTCACTACCCCTCCACGTTTTCTTTCAGATGCAAATGAGTGCGAGGCCAAACCTTGTGTAAATGCCAAATCCTGTAAGAATCTGATTGCCAGCTATTACTGTGATTGCCTCCCAGGCTGGACGGGTCAGAATTGTGACATAAGTGAGTACCTTTTGTTTCGATTTTGATTTTTGTGAAACTTGGGTATTGAAGGCTTTGTCAGCCTGTACGTTGGCTCCAGTGCTAAGACTTGAGTGATAAAAGGAAAACCTGAGTGGGAATGTTTTTGGAGAGGGAGTGATCAGTGCAGAAATGAAAACATACACTTTATCAGGCTCATTAGCCGGTAAAACAGCCATATTCTGATAAGGTGGCTAAAACAATGATGTGAAGTTTCACTCGCTCATTCTGGAGGAATTAGGGAGGGTTCCCACCCAGTGTAATAACCTTCTGTCAGGGGGAAGCACACAGGAAATCTGATTTGAGGCTTTTATCTGTCCTGAGTGGAGAGCACTTTTCAATTAAGCCTAGTTTCAATGTAAATTGCCTCTTTAATATGAGGACTTGTTTATTTTTTAGATATTAATGACTGCCTTGGCCAGTGTCAGAATGACGCCTCCTGTCGGGTATGTAAATCTTTGCTTAAATGAAAACCTTAATGATTGACCCAAGTCTGTGAGATTTATGTGACCCTGGGAGAGCTCTGTCCCTCAGGGATTTAAAAATGCAGGTGAAAAGTGATTCTCTGGAAGTTTCGCTTGGGCTTGTGTTAACCCCAGCCTCCTGGGAGCCATCTTGAAGGCATGCATGTAGAAATTCCCCTTCAGCATTTCGGGAGGCTTGGCATTTGGTGATTTCAGTGAATCCGTGGAACGGCAGCAGTCATGCTAGACCGCTGAAGCCCCGTGCTTGTGGAATACATAGAAAAAAGCATGTGTTTCTCCCCCCTCCTTCTTCCTCTTCCAGGATTTGGTTAATGGTTATCGCTGTATCTGTCCACCTGGCTATGCAGGCGATCACTGTGAGAGAGACATCGATGAATGTGCCAGCAACCCCTGTTTGAATGGGGGTCACTGTCAGAATGAAATCAACAGATTCCAGTGTCTGTGTCCCACTGGTTTCTCTGGAAACCTCTGTCAGGTGAGCTGTGCTAGAACCTCCACAGGCCAAGTTTCTACAGCAGAACTCCCTCTGCCTCCTCTCTCTGCCCTCTCCTCTCCACTCCCCCTTCCCCTCTTCCTCCATCTGTCTTCCCCTTCTTTCCCCTCCCCCTTCTCCTCCTCCTCCTCCTCTTTCCCCCTCCCCACCTCCTCTCCTCTCTTCCTCCCTTGGTCCCCCACTTCTTCCTCCTCCCCTCCCCCATCCTCTCTCCACCCCCTCCCCCTCCTTGTGTTTGTCCTTTCCCTTCCCTTTCCTCTTCTTTCCTGTTCCCCTCCTGAGTCTGTAGTTGCCATCCAGGGACTAGGGACTTTTGCTAGGCAAATGCAGGTGGAAGGACACGGAAGAGTGGTTTCCTTCGTAGTGTCAGCAGCCTGTCGATTTGACTTGGTGCCCCTGACTCCATGCTCTCCCACTCTGCCCTGTTTTTCCCATGCATATCTGGACAGTCTCTAGGACATAACTGTATATTACGTAGAGCGTTCTGCTCATGGAAGCAGGTAAAGGGGTCAGATTCCAGGATCCGCTGCCCCTGAGCACTTACAGTCACACCTTTGTTTCCTTTCCCCCTCCTCTGCTCCTGGTCCTTGCAGCTGGACATCGATTATTGTGAACCCAATCCCTGCCAGCACGGTGCCCAGTGCTACAACCGCGCCAGCGACTATTTCTGCAAGTGTCCTGAGGACTACGAAGGCAAGAATTGCTCCCACCTTAAAGACCACTGCCGCACGACTCCCTGTGAAGGTACCTCCCCCACCTGCGGCCCTGGCTCGTCTCCAGGGCTCAGTCCTCTTTCGCCAGTTCCCCTCGATAGTCTCAGAAGCTGTGTAGCTGAGATTGAAACCCCCTAACCTGATGGCTGGGGGAAGCCAGAACATGTGGGAACAATCCACTCAGGCCTGCCAGTGGGACAGCCACGTCCTGTTCCGGGGTGGGCGGATTTGCAACCCTGAGACATTCCTCAGAGCAGTGCTGCCAGAAGACCTTTCTGCAGCAGTGGACTGTCAGGGAGGGTAGCTTTTAGTGTGACTCCCAGGCCTAGAAACTGATTATTTTCCTGAATTTCAATTCATTTAAATTTAAATAGCCGCCAATGTCCTGTGGCTGTTGTAGGAGGTAGCAGTTTTCAGGTTCTCTGTCCTTTGCTGGCTTTAGTGTGATTAAATAGGAAGGAAAGCTGGCTCTTTCTCCTTTAGTAAGCTTCTGTCAAACAGATGTCAAAGGTAGGATGAGAGGGGCCCACAGACGACATGTAGGCTTCTTAGCCACCTACGGAGAAAATGCCTTAAAAAACAAACAAAAGACACTTGACTGCCTGGAGTCTCCGCTTTGCCTGTCAATGTGACCTGGCACATTGCCAGAGTCTTGGCCCTCGAGGTGCCTCTTGACTTATTCCCCTCATTAGCCAAGGGGTGCCTGTCTCTCGGAAAGCAGGCTTGGCATGGGTCCTGGCCTTGGGAATGCCGTGTCTTATGGGTCCGCGGCCGTGATCTGATCCCAAGTGTGTCTTCTAGTGATTGACAGCTGCACTGTGGCCATGGCTTCCAATGACACGCCTGAGGGGGTGCGATATATTTCCTCGAACGTCTGTGGTCCCCACGGGAAGTGCAAGAGTCAGTCGGGAGGCAAATTCACCTGCGACTGTAACAAAGGCTTCACTGGAACGTACTGCCATGAAAGTAAGACCCCTCTTTGGGGAATGGTGCACGGTACCCCCACCCTGCCTCTCTGCTCAGCTCAGGAAGCATTTGAGATTGAATCGTTTCAGTTGAGACCAGTGAAAGTTTACTATTAGATCTAGGATCTAAGACAGAGTTGTGTTTATAAGATCACTGACGCCTCTGACCCTTCAGATCGTTTATGTTAGAATATTCTGGAATCTGACTAGTTTGGGTGGTCCCGCTGAGTTTCTTCTTTACTCCCTCCAAGTAGCTTAGCTTATGAGGCATTAAATAAAACAGACAAGGCATCCTCTGGTGCCACCTGGCACCTTGTTTTCTCAGGGGGCAGCCTTGGACCAGTGCCTAGCTATGGCACTAGTTGGCCTTTATTTACCAGCTTCTTCGCCTTCCCTTCACAGACATTAATGACTGCGAGAGCAACCCCTGTAAAAATGGCGGTACTTGCATCGATGGTGTCAACTCCTACAAGTGCATCTGTAGTGACGGCTGGGAGGGGGCCTACTGTGAAACCAGTGAGTCTGTGGTCTTCATGGGCCAGACAGCTCTGGGATGCTGGGGTGAGAGGAGTCTTCACAGGAGGCTTTTCTTTTTAATGGGAGCCTGACCAACCACAAGACCCCCATAGTTCTTGTCATGGCACAGCACTGCCTGTGTCCTGTTGAATGCCAAAGACAGCCAACCGGAAGGAAGAGCAGCTGAGGAGCTAGAGAATCGGGCTGTGATTAGGATAAATACCCTGCTTGCAGAGAAAGTAATCTTCCTTTTGTTTTGACTGTAACTTGTACCTGTCCTGATTTTAATTTCCACGGGAGTGACAGAAGCCTGCCCCTGTCTTGCCACCTCGTGGTGTTAGAAATAACCCACTCTTAGAAAGCAGTGAAGGTGTTTACGTCCTGGGATGGCTCAGCTGGTCTTGGACCTTGGAGTGGAGAGCATTGGGTGGAGGTAGCCATCACCATAGCAAGGGTGCGGCTCTTACGTGCTGGGTGGGCATGGTCCTGGAAGCATCTTCAGCTGGGTGTCTCCTCTTTGATTCTAGACATTAACGACTGCAGCCAGAATCCCTGCCACAATGGGGGCTCGTGTCGTGACCTTGTCAATGACTTTTACTGTGACTGTAAAAACGGGTGGAAAGGAAAGACATGCCACTCACGTAAGTGGTAGCTGACTAGGGCCCCATCTCTGCGACCCCTCCCACCCTCCGTCTTCTGCGAGGAGGGGCTGGCCAGGGGCTCAAGCTGAGATCCTCCTCCTCCAGGTGACAGCCAGTGTGATGAGGCCACGTGCAACAACGGTGGCACCTGCTATGACGAAGGGGATGCTTTCAAGTGCATGTGTCCTGGAGGCTGGGAAGGGACGACCTGCAACATAGGTAGTTTTCTGCCTCACATGGGGTTCGCCACGGCCATCTGGGCACTTGTGACTTTCCCTGGCGGGTCTGGTTCTGGCCTCTCCAGACTGTTTTCGGATCCTCAGGGAGGGTGGTCCTGTCTGTTCTTGTCTCGTAGCCCGAAACAGTAGTTGCCTGCCCAACCCTTGCCATAACGGGGGCACCTGTGTGGTCAACGGCGACTCCTTCACGTGTGTCTGCAAAGAAGGCTGGGAGGGGCCCATCTGTACTCAGAGTGAGTGTCCCCTGCCCCACCCGCCTTGAACTCTCCCAGGGCTGCAGGAGCACATCCTGACACCCTCGGGGACTCGAGATGGAAACCAGAAGCAGAGCTGTTTGATGTCTGCTTCTGCATCACCTGGGTCTGTTCTAATGCACTTGATGGGCTGCAGCCCTGACCTGGGCATGAGAAAGTCGCCGTTGAGATAAGTGGAGACAGATGGTGTCTCGCTTCCCAGCGTGGGTCTGACCAGCAGCCTGTCTCCTTCCATTCTCACAGCCCCCTTCCCGCCCTGACCGGGGCCTCTTCCTGTGCAGTGTCCCACGGCACATGGAACAAAGTGTGTTGCAGGCCTGGTTCCAATTGAGCCAGAGGTCTTAAGCGCATTTTGTTCGTGTTAACTATAGGTCTATCATATGGGTATTATGGAGATCAGTGGTGTTTCTCCTTAAGCTTAAAACTGCTTTGCCTGGTGAAGGCCTTACTATTAAGTTGTCTTTTTTACTTTGCAGATACCAATGACTGCAGTCCTCACCCCTGGTAAGCATGGCCACCTTTTAAGCCAGCGCTTGTTGGCTGTAGTGTGCATGGGCATCACCTAGGGATCTTGTCTAAAATGCAGGTACTGATACAGGAGGTCTGGGGTGGGGCCGCAGACCCTGCCTGTCGAACAAGCTCCCAGGTGCTGCTCATCCTGCTGGTCTGGACCACACTTTAATTAGCCAGATTGTGCCTTCTTTTGGAGCAGTGATTCTCAACCTTGGCTGTGCATGAGAATCACCTGAGCAGTTTTTATAAGTCTCAATGCCTGGACTGCAAGGGAGACTGAAATTAGACTCTCTGGGGGTGGGACCCCAGCATCAGTATTTTTAAAGTTCCCCAAGTAGTGGTGAGGGCGGCCAAGGGTGGGAGCCACTGAATGTAATTGGCACAGCTACCTGAGGTTAACTGGTGGAGTCTTGGATCGGTAGGCTGGTTACTGAGTGGCCTTTGCTTTCCTTCTCAGTTACAACAGTGGCACGTGCGTGGATGGAGACAACTGGTACCGGTGTGAGTGTGCCCCAGGCTTTGCTGGACCTGACTGCAGAATAAGTAAGGAGCAGCCCTAGTTGGTTTCCCTAGTGGCTTTCTTTCCCCCAACACCAGCCCTTGGCCTGTACTTTCAGTCTTGAAAACAATTAAGGTCACTGCTCCCTTTAAGTAGCCCTGATAGGCAAGTGGCCTCCCACCTCCAGCTGGGATTAAGATAGTTCTGGCTGCAAATTTGCAGGTATCTGCTGGTCCTTCCCCGGGTGGCACAACCCCCTTCTAGGGGAGGCGGTACAAGCCACAGAATCTGACCATTAATCTATTCTGAGGCCTTAAAGGAAGAAGGTGCTTTTTCCCAGGACTACCCTAAAATTATGAGCCAGTGGACATTACCCACAGAGGATGGAGCTAAGGGCAGTAGAAGGGATGAGAGTTGTGGTTTCTAAAGGTCATGCCTTGGTGACATGATTAAAATGGGAGATGGGCAATGAAGTTTGTCAGGCAGGGTGCTTTTGATGTTGCTTTATTTTGAGCCTTTTCCTACTTTTTTATAAGCCTTTTTTTCCTCCCTCCCCCCCAAAAAAAAGTGATGATGTTTTTGTTTTTTTTTGTTTTCATACCCAAATTATTTGAAATTTCACTAGTGCTGGAGATCACCAAGTCTGGGACTGACTGGTCTTCACTAAATAAGGGTACATTTGGTCTACTGCACGTTTCTAAGTTGTGCTGGCAAACTATGGTCTGGGCCCACTGCTTGTTTTTGTAAATAAAGTTTTACTGGCACACAGCCACACTCACCTATTTATATACTGTCTCAAGCTGCTTTCATGCTACAACAGAGTTGAGTAGTCAAGACAGAACTCACATGGCCTGCAAAGCTTAAAATATTTGACCCTTTTCAAGAACTTTGCCAGCCCTTGCTCTTTTACTATCTGATAAAAAAGAACTAAAAATTGTGGCCTCCTGGGGCACCTGGGTGGCTCAGTCGGTTAAGCATCCGACTTCGGCTCAGGTCATGATCTCACAGCCTGTACGTTTGAGCCTTGTGTCAGGGTCTGTGCTGACAGCTCAGAGCCCGGAGCCTGCTTCAGATTCTGTGCCTCCCTCTTTCTCTGCCTCTCCTGCACTCGTGCTCTGTTTCTCTAAAAAAAAAAAAAAAAAAAAAAAAACAAAACCCACAACAATAAACCTTAAGGAAAAAAAAAAAAACAAAAAACTGATCTGAAAAGATTTTCAGCTAAGTCAGGCTAATGGTGATCTTTGTGGGGCAGTGACTGGTGGAGTTTTTTGGGGTACTGATGATCAGTTTATTTGGGTGCTGGTTACATGATAATTCATCAAGCTTATACTTGGGTTTATATGCTTTTCTATCTGTATGTTAGGTCAGTAAAAACTTAGAAAACCATTATTGCTTCCCATTGGAGCCTAAACTTGAACTGTGTTTCTCCTAGACATCAACGAATGCCAGTCCTCACCCTGTGCCTTTGGGGCAACCTGTGTGGATGAGATCAATGGCTACCAGTGTGTCTGTCCTCCAGGGCACAGTGGTGCCAAGTGCCAGGAAGGTATGTGGGTCAGGCTGCAGCTGGCTGCGTCTTATGGGATGAGCGGGCACTGTGCTCAGGAAGAGAACACAGAGGGGGGATATGCAGAGGGGGCCTCAGGGAAGGGGAGACTTAAGGGGTCCCCTACAAACAGGGTAGCCGTTTTTAGTCAACTCCTGGGCAATTACGCAGTTATGTTGTGTGACAGACCATCCCCCAATGTGTGGCTTAGAGCAGGCATTTGTTTGTATTGATCGTGGGCATGCAGGGCAGGCAGGGTGATAATGTGTTGCAGGGTGGGTTCAGGTCTGTTCTGTGTTTCCTCACCCTCCTTGGACCAGCAGCCATATCTGGCAAATGGCAGGCCTGAAAGAATCCAAGCTCAACCATGAAAGACTCAGCTCCCATCGCATCCAGTAATGCTGCAGTGGCCCAAGCAGGTCACAATGCCACGTGCAAAGGCAGCAGGAGAGGGAAGAACACCTGCCCTTTGTTGGGGGGTAACTGTTGTCCCATGGCAGAGGGCACAGGTGTAATTCCTTCCCTAACAGGGAGGGAGTGAAGAGTGGAGAGAACAGTCTATAGAAAAGGAAACCCCTTGGACTCCTGCATTCCTGCATTTCAGTTTCAGGGAGACCTTGTATCACCATGGGGAGTGTGATCCCAGATGGGGCCAAGTGGGACGATGACTGCAATACATGCCAGTGCCTGAATGGAAGGATCGCCTGCTCGAAGGTACAGTGTGGGGGATGCCACAGATCACCTGTATCCTGGAGTTGCCATTGGGTGTTTGTCCTGAGCCGCCTGCTCCCTCTCTCTCCCTTTCTCTCTCTCTCCCTCCCCACCCCTCCAGGTCTGGTGTGGCCCTCGACCTTGCTTGCTCCACAAAGGGCACAGTGAGTGCCCCAGTGGGCAAAGCTGCATCCCTATCCTGGATGACCAGTGTTTTGTCCGCCCCTGCACGGGTGTGGGTGAGTGTCGGTCTTCCAGTCTCCAGCCCGTAAAGACCAAGTGCACTTCTGACCCCTACTACCAGGATAACTGTGCAAACATCACATTCACCTTCAACAAAGAGATGATGTCGCCGGTACGGAACCACTACTTTTTTATTTTGGAATGGAAGGGTGTGTCTGCTGCTTCCAAGGCAGAGTGTCACCAGCTAGGACCTTGTTCTCCTTAGCTTAAATTCCTAACTTCCAAAGAAACAGCCTTTTCTTTTTCTTCCAGTATCTTACATGTGTCCTTTTAAAATGTGATTCTAGGGCCTTACCACGGAGCATATTTGCAGTGAACTGAGGAATTTGAATATTTTAAAGAATGTTTCTGCCGAATACTCAATCTACATAGCTTGTGAGCCTTCCCCTTCTGCGAACAATGAAATACATGTGGCCATTGTAAGTATAAGACTCAGTCAGACTTAATTATGTGACTGCAAGGTAGTTAACAAACTTAAGTTAGCCAGTATCTGAACACAGCAAAGCTGGACTCACATGTTTAAGTAACTTTGAATAAAGCCTACTGTGGAGTGCGGCCCTGACCCTCCATCTGACAGTTCTCCTTTTTCTCCAGTCTGCTGAAGACATACGGGATGATGGAAACCCTATCAAGGAAATCACTGACAAAATCATAGATCTCGTTAGCAAACGTGATGGGAATAGCTCGCTTATTGCTGCGGTTGCGGAAGTGCGAGTGCAGAGGCGGCCTGTGAAGAACAGAACAGGTAGGTGGGAACGGTCCCTTTGAGGATGAGCAAACTGATCTCATCTCACCATCCAACAAAAGCAGCAGGTGGGGTGTTAGTTGATGGTTCCCTGTCTCGAGGAGCCCCCCCCGGCTGCCATTTAACCGGTGAAAAAACTGAGGCCAGCTGCCATGACCAAGTACTGGACTTCTTTCCCTGCCATCAAGCTGTGCTCTCAAAGGGGGGACCTCTGTAGAACATGTTGTTTCTAAGGCAGAGTGCACTGAGGCACCTCAAACTCCTGGCCACACAAACTCTGCTGTGGCATTCTAGTGGCGTAGGACGGCCCAGCCTAAGTCCCGTGAACACTGGTTTGATAGGCAGCTTGTTGGCCCTGCAGGACATCCAGGCCCCCCTTTTGGCCATAGCTGCGGTAGCTAGGTGAGAAACAGGGTGCATGAGCATCTGGGACATGTGAGCTCTGCTCCCATCACATCCAGTAATGCTGCAGTGGCCCAAGCAGGTCACAATGCCACATGCAAAGGCAGCAGGAGAGGGAAGAACACCTGCCCTTTGTTGGGGGGTAACTGTTGTCCCATGGCAGAGGGACGGACCCTGAAAATCGGACCCTATAACCAGCTGCCTGAGGAGCCAGTCTTCCCTCGACTGAACCAGATGCTGCTCTCTCCACACGGAGTCAGGAGCCTCTAGGAGTTGCTGCTGTGCCTGGTCTCTGGGGACAAATGTGTCAGGGTCTCCAAGGGCCCGGATCCTGTACTTGCTTATCAAGCTGTGAAGTGACAATATGTAATTGTGAAAAGGGGCTTGTCCCCATAGCACCCCTCGTAGGGACTGAGGACAGGGGAACCACTGTCAGTAGTCTTTTGTTCGTGCGGTAGCTTTCTTTTTTTTCTTTTTTGAGAGTTCATTGGTTTTGTGCCCGCCTTACAGATTTCCTGGTTCCTCTGCTGAGCTCTGTCTTAACTGTGGCCTGGATCTGTTGCCTGGTGACAGCCTTCTACTGGTGCGTGCGGAAGCGGCGGAAGCCCAGCAGCCACGCTCGTGCGGCCTCTGAGGACAACACCACCAACAACGTGCGGGAGCAGCTGAACCAGATCAAAAACCCCATCGAGAAGCACGGGGCCAACACGGTCCCCATCAAGGATTACGAGAACAAAAACTCCAAAATGTCGAAAATAAGGACCCACAACTCGGAGGTAGAGGAGGACGACATGGACAAGCACCAGCAGAAAGCCCGGTTTGCCAAACAGCCGGCATACACGCTGGTAGACAGAGAAGAGAAGCCCCCCAATGGCACGCCGGCCAAACACCCAAACTGGACAAACAAACAGGACAACAGGGACCTGGAAAGTGCCCAGAGCTTAAACCGGATGGAGTACATCGTATAGCAGACGGTGGGCACCGTGGCTGCTAGGTAGAGTCTGAGGGCGCTGGGGGCTTGTAGTTCTTAAACGGTCGTGTCCTATTCCAGTCTGAGGCTGTCGTTGACTTAGAATCCTGTGTTAATTTAAGTTCTGACAAGCTGGCTTACACTGGCAATGGTAGTTGCTGTGGTTGGCTGGGGAACCCCATGCTGCGTCTCACGGCTATGCAAACACAAGCCCCGAGTGCCCTGGTGCACGGGCCCCGCAGCTGCCCCCTCTCGGACCAGGTTCCCAGGAGAAGGCCCAGCCCCTGGGCTGAGCTTCCACCTCTGCCAGATGTCCCGATGGTGATGCAGTCTTAGGATCGTAGTTTTTATTTATATTTATTGACTCTTGAGTTGTTTTTGTATATTGGTTTTATGATGACGTACAAGTAGTTCTGTATTTGAAAGTGCCTTTGCAGCTCAGAACCACAGCAACTATCACAAATGAGTTTATTATTTATTTTTTTTATTGTATTTTGTTGTTGTTGGGGGAGGGGGGACTTTGATGTCAGCAGTTGCTGGTAAAATGAAGAATTTAAAGAGGAAAAATGTGTCAAAAGTAGAATTTTGTATAGTTATGTAAATAATTCTTTTTTATTAATCACTGTGTATATTTGATTTATTAACTTAATAATCAAGAGCCTTAAAACATCATTCCTTTTTATTTATATGTATGTGTTTAGAATTGAAGGTTTTTGATAGCATTGTAAGCGTATGGCTTTATTTTTTTGAACTTATTTTCTTATTACGTGTTGCCTATAAGCCAAAATTAAGGTGTTTGAAAATAGTTAAAAGACAATAGGATGGCCTTCGGTGCCTGGAATACTGGCGGATTTTTTTTTTTTTTCTTTTTTTGTACGACGTCAGATGTTTTAAAACACCTTCTATAGCATCACTTTAAAACACGTTTTAAGGACTGACTGAGGCAGTTTGAAAATTAGTCTAGAACAGGTTCCTTTTTTTTTTTTTTCTGCTTTAGACTTGAAAAGAGACAGGCAGGTGATGGGCTACACAGCAGTTTAAGGGAACAAGCTGAGCTCCGACTTAACGTAGCCAAAATATGAGTGGTTGAATATCATTAAAAATATCAATTGTGTGAAGGTGGAAGTACACCAGTCTTATTTTGTAAATTCTGATTTCTTTTCACCATTCTTTTAATACTGAACCACTTGTAGATTTGATTTTTTTTTTTTGTTATCTACTGCATTTAGGGAGTATTCCAATAAGCTAGTTGAATACTTGAACCTTAAAATGTCCAGTAAGATCACTGTTTAGATTTGCCATAGAGTACACTGCCTGCCTTAAGTGAGGAAATCAAATGCTATTTACAAAGTTGAAGACCCAAAAGGCTTATAAAACAGAGGAATTTCATTGGTTCACCACTGAGACCGTGAAGATACTTTGTATTGTCCTATTAGTGTTATGAACATAAAAATGCATCTTTGATGTGTTGTTCCTGGCAATAAATTTTGAAAAGTAATATTTATTAAATTTTTTGTATGAAACCTGGAACAGTGTGGCCTCTTCTGAGCTGATGGAGTGGTGCTTGGGCTCTGCCTCGTGCCTTCACCACCCCACCAAATCTGTTCTGGTAAGTGGGGTGTGATCAATAGGCTGTGCTTGATGGAGATGTGGAGGAAAAACCTAAAGCCTTGTCAGCCACAGAATTCAGCCAAAGAAGCCAGGGCTGTGAGAGCCCCATCTCGAGGGGGCCTTGATTCCCTTGTTATTCAACAGCAAGTGTGAATACTGCTTGAATAAACACCACTGGATTAATGGCCTGTAGTGTGAAGGTGAATTGTTTGTGAGCACTCATGGGAAAGGCCCACCACACTAAAAGCGTTTTTAAAAAGCTTGGAATTAGTTTTAGGGGAGGAAGAGGGAGATTCAGTGCTTTCGAGTACCCCCCCGCCCCCGGGCTACTTGGATTAATATTAACGTCCTGCGGTCGTCATTCAAGACCACACCCTGGTGGCTTCTGTGCAAGCTCATGCCTCCAGGGTGGTTTCCTAGCTGCATGAGAGGTGATAGTTACAAGCTTCTGGGGTTAGAGCCATCTACTCATCAACCTCTTTCTCAGGCAGGCAGTGTTTGGGTGGCCTTGCCATGCAGCGTCAGGGTGCCCGATATCTGGCCTTCGTGAGCTCCCAAAGGCCAGCCATCACCACCGTTAAGGACATGGGAGAACTGTGGTTCTCACTGTGGCTGCTGGTGCCAAAATGGCCCTGCCCCTACATCACAGGTGGGGTTGGGGAAGCTTGGTCTCTGGTACCTCTGCAGCCAGGGATGAACCATGGTGAAGGGCATGTGGATGGCTTTCAGTAGCTGTGTGGAGTTGCCAGGAGTTCCCTGCTGCTTATTAGCGAGCTTCCCCAGAAGCTTCCAAAGCTTCCCCTCCTTGGAACTGTCCCCCAGCGCCACACCATTCATGCCATCTGCCCACCTCTGGTTTTCAGAGTGGTGTTATTCTTTCATTCTTGGGAAACAGTTTTCTTCTACCAGGCTAAGAACTATGTTCTCTGATGGGCATCTTGTTTAAGAAGGGGCGACGGGCTTTAAAAATATCCCTGGCTTCCTTTGCGTGAGCAATGAGGAGTCAGAGTCCAGAACAGTGCGTTTTGGCTGGCTGGGAAGATAGCTGGAAAGACCCGGACACCGGCGAGGCTGGATTCCCATGACATCTCCCTGCCCTGGTGCAGCAATACTTTCTGTCCATGATCTCTGCCGGTGGACGGCTGGTTTCTGCAAGGTGGGGTAAGAGGGAGGGAGAAGGGCTCTGGAACAGACCCAATGAGGCAGGACACAGTGTGCTTTAGCAGTGCTGAATTCAAACACCATCCTGAAGCAATACCTTGCTCTGATGGTTTGTGAACTTGGAGTTTTCAGGACCCCAGAATTCCTTGGGTAGTTGCCAAATACTTTTGTGCCAAGAAAGAAAAAAAGTTTAATGAGCCTCTGCCATTCTTTATACCAGAAGGGAAGTGATCTTGAGATTCACATTTAAGAAGTCTTCTCAGTAGTAAGACTGCAGAGATCAGGCTCCTCTGGGCATGGCTCAAAGCCAGGACCTTAATCGTAAAGGGCAATTTCCCCCTTTCTCCAGGTAGAAGTAATCAGGCAAGGGAGCCCTGGTTATCTTGGGGACAGGGTGGAAAAGAAGGGAATCCATACCTTTCCTATTCCCCATGAATGTTCTGGACCTTCTTTAAGCAAACCCTGGAAGGCAAAGAATTTTTAGTCTGGAAACTTGACTCAGACTCTAGCATTAGACCATACCATGAAACTCTAGAAGGAATTATCTTGAAGCTGGTTGTGCTGTCATTCTAGACTTATACAGTGTAAAACCAGAATAGAAAAGGGGGTGGGTGGGTATATCTTAATTGACTAAAAGTCCGGTGAGACTGGGCGACAATCAGAAGCATAACTTACAAGCAGGTTTCTCAATGCAGACTCCCAGGCCCAGTGCAAGAGTCATCAGTGGGGTCAGGGAATCTGTATTTTCAACAAGCTCTCCCCTCCTCCCCTTCTTCTCTGGCATATGTATAGTAAAATTTAAGAACAACTCTACTAAAGTACTAAAGTATAAGCTCTTCGTTAATTACAATGTTTTTTCCTCCTTGTTAAACTGAATTAAGTACCCTGGAAGCCAGTTTGTTGCTAAATTGCCACCTGACATCATTTTTAAGTAAAATAATTATACTGCCCCTTGAGCAAGTTGTGGTCATATTTATTGGCTGATCTGACGGGTCAGTGAGTCAAAGCGAAGTTATTTGGTAATATTTCTTATGTACCAAAGAGCCAAGGAAACCAGAGCATAGGTTTCCCACCTTTCTAAACAGTGTACACCTGTCTATCCAAAAGTGAGTGAGTGTGAGGCTAAAAAGCAGTTGCCTTTAAAGAATAAAAAGGTCCCACAGACCTACAGAAGCTTGCATCTTGGGCTGGGCAATGTTCTGTCATTTCCGCTGCGGCTCTTTCTTGCCTCTACTGGGAATGAGAAGCGGGAGTTCAGAGGTTCCTGGTCTGGGAAGACACACAAGCACTGGGTTATGGGAAGCCTCCTCCTGCTAATGTGTATTTATACTTTGTGAGCTCTGATTCATCCTAGCATTGGAACAGAAATCTGCTTCCTGAGGTTCTGTTTTTAAATAGATAGTTTGCAAAAACAACAATTATTTTTCTTGACATTTTTTTTTTCCACCCCACAAGCAGCTAAACATCCCGGCCCGGGCTATGTCAGTCTCCAACAATGCCAAAAGACAGCTTGGTTATTGGAGGTACAAGGGTGCCCCAAGGCAGTTCTGTAGGGTTCTGGCCCCAGAAGTCTTAAAAACAAAGGTTAGAAATCATTAGGGCAATCTTGTTGCATCACTTCAAATACATGAGATATTTCTGGGACTATTAAAAATAACGAATTTCCCTTTGTGAACAAGTGCCTTCCGATGGCTGTTAAGCAGAAGGGCAAGTGGGGGTGACGCTTGTGGGGCCCTGGTGACTGCTGTCTGGCAGCAGAGGGGCCAGCACACCTGCACGGTACCCTTTGAGATCGTGTCAAAAGGGCGAGGTTCCCTTGCTTTTGATATAAATTCTACCTGTATTACTTGCTCTTGCATGCCAGGCACAACCTTCCTGGCTTAGAGAGTGTTTCTTTCAAGTCCTAGGCAGCTTTTACAAGTCTTAAATTATGTATCATTATGCATGGATCTGGTATTAACCTGTGATATGCCCAAGTCAGGAAAATTAACATGGAGAGTAAGGGCTCTGAAACCAATAAGAACCTGGAACTGTGGCCTGCCTGCTGCCCCCCACCCCCATCCCGTCACCTTCCCCTGCAGTGTCCACACCAGGGCACCCAAGCATTGACTTATCCGGAGAGCAGAACAAGATGCCAGCAACATGAAAGTAACAGCTTTGTCTTAAAGAGAAGCTCTCCTGGCAGAGCCAGTGGGGCTCCTCCAGAGTCCCTGAGGGGGATACAAGTTTGCAGCTGGCTTCTTAATGACTACTCAGCCAACTGCATGGCTTGGCCCCCACTCTCTGCACCTGAATGAAGAGTGCAGAGCTGCTTCCTTTCATCAGTGCTGAGAAACCTGCAGTTGAAAAGCTTTCATTCTGAACTCACTGGATATTCATGCAATTGGAGACCTTACCTGTCAAAGGATCCAACCCACCTTACTTTCCCAGGAGGGGAAACTGAGGTCTAGAGAGGTTCAAGGACTTGTCTAAGGACACACACAGGGTTGGCAACAGCTGGAACTAGAACCTTAGGCTCCTGCTGCCTGGGTTGCTGCAGTTTCTGGGAATTTGCCAGGTTTATGTCTGGATCTTGCCTTTGGTGTGAATTTCAAAGGTAAAAAATCGGGACATCAGTAATTAACAAAAAGGAGGCTGCAAAGCCTCAAGGGAGGCTGCAGAGAGCTGCCACAAAGACCCTGTCGTCAATCTGAGCTGTGTCTCCCTCTTGCAGGCTTTGCCTAGAAAGTGACATCTTTATAAATCTGATAGCAATAGGTATTTTCTGAACCAAAGGCAGTCTAAGTCCTGTCCCTTTGTTCTTGGGCAGCTTCAGATTTCCTTTTCAGTTTCTGCTTCATAGAATTAGAAAATAAAATTGCAGGAAAGGAGGCTCAGAAACTGACAGCCCCACTCAGTACATCCTTCTCCACACATGCACATAGCACACGCATGCACGCACACGCACATGCATGCACATCTTACACTCTTCAGGACATCGGTGCTGCTCTGTGTATGAAAGGGAACTGGAAGGGCCCTGGCCCGTGTCAGGTGATGGCAATTATAATTAGGCTTCATCCCACATTCTCTAAACACTCCTGCTTCCCTTGGCAGGCTACTTCCAGGTTATTCATGGAAAACTCACCTCAGCATTTAAAAAAGTGCTAAAATCCGAGTTGCTTGGATGTGATTAAGTTCGCCACCTTCAGTGTGCATCTGGGCCAGCACAGACACATCTGGGAGTTCCTAGAACTGCCTGTGGGCAGCTCTCCTTCTTCCACCCAACACCCCAAAAAGCCTACTCCCCCGCATTCTCCCCACCCACCACTGAGGGATTAGGAACTCATCCCACAAGTCATCTGTAACCTGTTTGTCATGTCAGGGTAGGCCAGAACTACATGTTATGCAAAAGTTTCCTCTGAGCTGAGGCACCCACGCTCAATGCCTTGGAAAAATCCCGTCCCGGAGACAGAAACATAAACCCTCCAAGTTCAGGACAGTAACGATCAGATATCCTCAGGGGGCTGTCCCTGGCTTTGCTGGGATGGTTTTTGGAAGTGTTTTTAAAAAGGAATCAGGGCATTGAGGAGGGCACTTGGGATGAGCACTGGATGTTGTACGTAAGCCAATTTGACAATAAATTATATTAAACAAATATTTTTTAAATTAAAAAAAAGAATCGGCACAAAACAGAAAAGAGAGAGCACGAATGTGAAACTGCTACAAGTCTGCACAAAACTAAGGAAAAAGTGAGAGGAAAAGGAAAGCCAGTGGGAAGGGGCCCAAAGGGGGTGGGTAAGGCCTCACCCCAGCCTCCGGCATCCCCCACATCCACAGCCCCATTATTTCTGCACTTCCTGTGAGCTCTCAACACAACACTCAACAAAAGAGGTCCTGACCGTTTCCTCCAGGGCTCTGTGTCTCCACATGTGCCTGACCGGTGGCCGGTGGCTTTCACCTCCTCGGGGTGCAGAGCCAGGCCGCGTGCCGAGTGGCAACGGCACATGCTTTGGAGCCAGACTTCCTTGATTCCAATCACAGCTCTTCCTTCCCGATTCCTGGCATGGGATTTTCTCCACGTGCAGTGTTAGGTTTACACAACTGCGGCCCAACAGAATTTCTGGGTTTTGGGGTGGACACACCTGGATCCTAGGCTCTGCTATTTACTAACTTTGGAAAGTTTCCACAATTCTTTGCATCTAAGTTTCCTCATCTGTGAAATGGTGATGACCAAGTGTGTGCTGCTCAGATTCATGACAAGGGCTGCAGGAAGAAGAAAGACTGCTGCTCTATTTCTCTAAGCATCCTGGGATAGGATGTCGAGTCCACTACAAGATGAAGGAATCCAGCTAGATTCCAACGGCATTCTCTGTTCTTACCACTGGGCCCCGTTCAGAGAAGAGCTAAATAATGGCTGCTGGATCTGGTGTTAAACAGAAATCCAGGATGGCCCCCAGAGATTCCTAGGCCCTGGTTATTTGATCAAACACTAATCCAAGTATTGCTGTGAAGGGATTTTGCAGATGTAATTAAAGTCCCAAATTAGTTGGCCTTAAAATACAGAGATTTTCCAAGTGGGGCTGACCTAATCACAGGAGGAGCTCTTTAAAAGCAGTTTCCTCTGGCTGATCACAGAAGGAGAAGCGGAGATACAAAATGGAAGAGATTCAGCACAAGGGAGGTTTCTCCATTCTTGGGATGGAGGAGGCCACATGGCAAGGACCAAAGAGTGGCCTCTAGCTGCTGAGTGAACTCCTATGGGAAACCACCAGCAGGACAATGGAGCCCCAGTCTCACAATTGCAAGGAACTGAATTCTGCCAGAAAGCCAAGGGAGTGTGGGAATAGGTCCTTCCCTAGTTGGGCCTCCAGATGAGGATACAGCCTAGCTTGGGTGATACCCTAATTCCAGCCTCAGGAGACCCGAAGCAGAGATCTAGCTAAAAAGTGTCAGAACCTGTGGTACAATCAATTTGCACTATTTCGAGCTGCTAAGTTTATGGCTGTTACACAGCAACAGCAAAGTTCTCTTCCAAAGGGAGTTGTACCCGGCTACGTCACATGTAGGTGCTGTATTTGGTCTTGACAACACAAGTCATTGGCTTTTCCCCAATCAGTTCAGTGCTTGCTAATCAGTGTAGAAGAAAGAAAAACTCATGCAAGAATGAACTACGGGACCACAAAAAACTTTGGTTCCCAATTAAATTCTACCGCAGTCTGTGTTCTGCCAGTGTAGACAGATCTCTACAGCCTCTAAATAATAGAACATGGTTCTGTCTTCCATATCTATCCTCTCCACCATTTTACATAATTAGAGCCAAATGAGGTAAGCTCAGGTACTTGGCCTTGGAGGACTCCAAAACACACGGTCTTGGGCCAGTTTTCTCTCCTTATGGAAGGTGATAATGTTTGACTTGTTTTTTAGATGATGTTATCAGAGGATTGGATGACTCTCCCACCAAGCATCCTTTCCCTAGATGGAAGTTTCTTCCTCGGTTGTCCTCACAACACAGTGGCCATTTCCTCTGGACGAGTAGGAGCTAAACATCAAGCCTAACGTTCTCTCCTACCAGATTCTCTTTCCTGAGCTTGCCCTCATAGGGGCAGCTGGCCTAGGTGGACACACATAACGAGTGGCAGAAAGCTAAGGTTTCTCTCAGATTCAGCAAGCTTTTCTAAAGCGTTGCCAGGACCTAGAATTAGACCTTATAAATGTGCGGAACAACAGCCAGAACCCATAACATGCAATTTGATAAACCAGTATTGAGAAATACGATCTTCAAGAGAAAGCAAAGCTGAGCTGATGCAGAAAATTCACAGATGGACAGTATGCTTGTCTTCGAGCCTGTATAGAGATGTTAGGTGCAGTCCACAAGGCTCTTCCAGCTAGAGATAATTAGTGTCAAAACAAGAACCCCAAGAGCAGATCCCCCTACAACTCTGACATGGAGAGCTTTTGCTACCAGGAGTGCTCTCGTATTGATGGGTACTTTTCACTGGGGAGCCACTGGAGGACACTTCTCTAGATGTCACAGGCTTTGTCCTTGCAACCTCCACTCTGACAGTCACCAAGCTGAGCACAAAGCACTGGGAAAAGGCTCACCAGGAAGCATTTTAATGGGGGGGGGGGGGAGACATACAAATCCAAGTAGTGCTGTTGTTTCATAAGCCTCGATTCATTCTGGCATTGTTACCAAAGGGCCTTCTAGGCTCCTCCTACTGGGAACACAGCCCAAACACCCAGTCTGCCACGTCAAGGCTGTAGGTCACCCTAATTCACCATTTCACCTTCTCCCCCTGATAAATGGAATGATGGGCTGGTATTCATCCTCACAGGCACCCACAGTGGGTTTGAGAAAGAGCCCTCTGCATGCTTCTCACCAGCTGAGCATGTTAGGGAGGAAGAGAAAAGTCCTTCAAAGCCACTGGGCTTAGAAAAATTCCCAGTCAATCCATCACCTGCCTCCTCTGGAGAAGGGTCTGCCAGTCCAACCCACAGGTCCCAGGGTAGGTGGAGAGAGGAATGTGAGGCAGCAAGTGGAAGTAAGAGTTGTGTCTGTGTGCAAGCACATGTATATCTGTACGTGTGTGTGTGTGTGTGTGTGTGTGTGTGTGTGTGTGTGTGTGTCTAAGCACAGAGACAGGACTAGTAATAGAAGAGCTGGTGAGAGGGCGTGGGAGACTGGGAACTTATTTATAAAATCTCTTCTGCCCTAAAGCAAGTCAAACTCCCTGCTGAGGAGTGGCTTTTTCTTCCTCCCTTTTGAGTCCTGTGTGCTGAACTGACCTCTCCCTGGTGGAGGTCAGCGCTCTGCTCACCCTGTGCACACTCAGCCTTTTGGGGCTGGATCGCTTTAGAAGCCTTAAGAGGAGACAATCTTCAGCTCGAATTTCTGAGAGGAAAGCTGTGGTAAATCTCGTGAGGAAGCTGGCCTGTGTGCATGTTTTAAAGAAATATATGTATATGTTCTGATCTTTTGGGAACTGTGGAGAAAACAAAAGGCAAACATGAACACTGTACATCACCAGAGTCCCCTCCCACAGCCTACTTCACCCACTAAAATAAATCAGGCTGGGTAATGAATGAGGTTTTAAGAAATGCAACTGAACTTAAAATACAAGGTCAGCATCTCATCCTAGGTAATCCTTTGGAGGATGAGAAATTCTCCTGATTTTCCCACAGGGTTATTTCAGATGTGCTTTCTGAGCCAAACTATTTTAAAAGCGTTCATTCTTCCACTGCCCTGCCAAATGTGAACTTGAGATTCACACGCACTTTTTGAGAGCTTATTAGTGATATTAATGATCATGGATCAAAGGCAAACCTTAGACAATTATTTAGGTGCTTTAAAACCTCATCTGCTGTACAAGGGCAACAATTTCTCAGTGTTGGCAAAGATGAAGTTGCTCTGATGTGTCGGGTCGAAAGCAGCATTACGAACATGGCCTCATGGAGAAGACAAGACACATCTCTTTGTATGATTAAAATGTACTCGTATTGACACCTCGTCACCAAAGCCTTTCTCATTCATTTGAAAGCAGGCACACTTCTGACCTGCAGAAAGCTCCTCGTTTAAAGGATACTCTCTGCTCAGAGCACACCCTGCCTCTTTCAACATCCAGTATTTAAACCTACACACACCCTACATTTTAAAACAATAATTCTTTACTGTGGCTTCTCATGAGAATCAGTTATTTGAGGAGCTTTTAAAACTGCCAATACTCAGGCCAAATTGCAAGGATTCGGATTTAACTGGAAGCTACTCAGGTAATCCCAATATGTGGCCAGTACAAAAAACCTGTTTTTAAATGGATGCGGAAATTAACACATCGGAGTGGTATATTTACCTTAAGTGTGGTGCTTAAAATATTAGAGATCATTTTGTTTGACAAAGGGAGAAACTGAGGCCCGGGAGGTTAAGTGACTTTGTCCTAAAGCACACAAACCAATTAGTGGCAAAGCAGCAGCCTGAACCCAGGGTTGCATTTGGTAGCACCACGCCATCTAGAGTCTCTGGATCCCCAGCCAGACCCCAGGTCCGAGGCAGGTCAGCTGCCTGTGGGCAAGGATGGCCAGTGTGCCGGCACGAGCAAAACACTACGAAAGGCGCTTTTGCTTTATCAGCTGCAATGGTTCTCAGTATTTCATGAACAGCTATCCAAATGTATTATTCCAACTTCAGATTGAAATGCCTTGGAAAAATTCTGTACAGATCCAAGGGGAGATACGTATACAAACAATCAGAGAGGCCTGGGATCCTGTCATAAAAGGCAGTGTAGAGAAAGAGCTGGCCCAGGACTTCATTCAGTGATGAACAAGGACTAGATCCACTTAGAAAATGGAAATGAATCCGCTTGGGAGATGTCAAGATCTCTGGAAGAGAGTCAAGGTTGCATACTTTAACCTCTCACAAGAGGGATCTATCTTAGCTCACAATTGGGAGAAGTGGGAACATATTTGCATTGTAAAGACCACCCCAAAATCTTAGGGGCCCATTTAATCACAACACCCCACATAGGGTTTTCCAAACCTACAACTTTAGAACCAGCGGTTTGGAAGCAGAGCTCCTTGGATTGTTTCAACACAGTGTTCAAAACCTCAGGGTTGCTTCAAGGAGGAAGAAGTCTCTAACAGAATATAATTTTAAATAGCATGTTCAGAAAAGGGCATCTGGGATGTATATTCCTTGGGGGTCGCTCGTTTTGAAGAAAAGTGATACATACAAATTTATTTTTTGAAAACAATTTTACTTTTTATTCATAAAGCAGGTTCATTTCCTCTACATACTACTTTCACCCATGTACTTTCAGACACATACAACTATTTAAACTACTTATATAAACAAAACAAATGACAGGATATGGGCAATGGAAAAAAAGAGCTCCTCTAGGGATTGCTGCAGTGTCTGGCTTTCTAACTTGACTAAAGAAAATTATCCTGTCAAATCCATACCTATAGTCACCTGATCAGATGCTTGGGGTCATATGTATGGTTTTATTGATTGTTGTTTAATTAAAGAATCAAGGTTTTTGATAAGTAATTCTAATGGCGATTATAAAGTAATTCATGGTAATATCATGCTACATAATAAAACTTACTGAATATGATTAAAGTCCAGTACTGAGTATTTCTGAAACAATTAAAGGTAATAACTAACTTCATCCATTCAAGTTCCCTCTGTTAAGCGCACACATTGACATATATTTGTTCCTCATCTTGTTAAATAAATATAGAAACCAAATTAGGAGTTGCGCAGATTTCTAAGAATTTAATTGTATCATTAAATTGTAATACCAATGATACAGTTAGACTTCTGTCCTGAGTAATTATCTGCATTAACTTCACTTTACAATGCTGGATTTACTTTGTACTCAAGGAAGATTTTAAACTATTTAACGGAAATCAGCTTAATTTTGATTTTCTACTTGCTCCACCGTGCTTCAATTCATTCGTGTTTCAGTAACAAGAAATGAACTCTGTCATCTTAACAAACCAAGCATGGAAATTTCCTCATAAGAGAAAAGAAGAAATTAAAATGATTTCCATATTCGAGTCACAGAACACTGAAGAGAGAATTTTTGGCTCACGGGAAAGGCATTTGTTACCTCAAAAGGAAGGCCACTCACTACAATTTTGTGGAAATACTACGGTGGGACCTGCCAAGAGGGAGTTCAAGGAAACTGGCAACAGTGGCACTGGGATCTCAGGCCACTCCCTTGGGCACAGAGTTTTCTTCCCTTACGTGCTCTGCCCTCACCAAGCTCTTTCTAAAGTCAAAGGCCATAAGACGCACACCTCATGCTAAAATCCAAACATGACACAAGAAGCAAACAATTGACTGTGATCCCATTGTTGTCCCCAAGACCTATCTTGAGATATCTCATTCACAAATAAGCTATATTCTCCATAAATCAAACTAGAGGGGTGCCTGGGTGGCTCAGTAGGTTGAGCGTCTGACTCTTGATATCGGCTCAGGTCATGCTCTCACGGTTGTGAGATGTAGCCCTGCACATCAGGCTCTGAACTGGGCACGGAACCTGATTGAGATTCTCTCTTTCACTCTCTCTGCTCCTCCCCAGCTCAGGCTTGCTCATGCTCGCTCGCTCTCTCTCAAAATAAATAAACATTAAAAAAAAAACAACAGAGTTTTTAATGATTCTTGTCATAAAAAATAAAATACATTTTCTTACTTCTTTAATACTAACATAAGTAAACAAAAATGCTGCAGCACTCACTTCTCTCTCCCCAAATGGTTGCTTCTTTGCATTTAACAATTTATATGCATATCTAGATGATAGTTAACCTCTAGCAGCAAAGAAAAAAAAAACGTGTAAGAAAAATCACACTGACTATTCTCTGACATTTCTTGTTTATGGACCTTAAAAAAACAACACAAAATCCGACATCAATATATTTTTTAAAAAAGCCATCTGAAAGCACAGGGATGCGACTTAGAAGCCATAATGCCACTGAGAAAGTTAGGGAGTTCAAACTGTAACATTTCTCCGAAGCATCAGAATTACAGGGACTTGAAAATAAATTTAATTTGGGTTGTTAAGTAAGTGGTTGAAGACTGTGTTCTTTTTGATTAAGAATACTGACAGGCTCTCAGATTTTCAGATGCTGAATTTATAAGATTATAAAGAACGTCAACACACACCCCACTCCCAGGAGTAGAGAATTCTGCATTTCCCAGCTAATAAGCAAAACCTGGCAGCCATCTTCCCCTTTGTACTTCCAAACATCCAAAGAATCACACAACCACTCAAGTAACAAGAGATCTGGGGGTGTTTCAGACATGTGGAAGAAAAATGCTTAGAGGCAAAATTCCTTAAACACATGCCATAGTGTGGAGTGGAGAGCTGTTCCCTCCATTAACCCTGTGAAAATCCCATGTACATGCAGGCTGTGAGAAAGACCAGTCAATCTACAACCCAAGGTACTGTTTTCCCTCTTAGGTCACAGTAATTGTTATTTCACGAATATACGAAACCCTAAAGCCAAGGCTGTTCTTGAAAGAGAATCACTAAATCACAAGTATTGGCTTTGTCCCGTTAACAAATGAAATAAAAACTTTTCAATTAAAAGCTTTTCTCTGCTGCCTCCATTTCAAACATCTCCTTCTAGGTGTACGTTAGGCAGCAACTATTGCACTGAAATCGTTGTCTTTTATTCTAGACTCTTTTCCAGGGAGCTTATTGTTTCTTGGCCGGTCACCAGGGTTATCACTTGTGCCCTGTTGAAACCGTTCCAGTAATTCTGTTTAAGAAGATTCAAGGACACACTGTGCTCCTGTCTTCAGTGAACAGCACACCTAGAATTGCTGTCTCTCTAACAGCAGGGGCCCCCCACAGACCATGGAGATTGAGGTTTCCATCCTGTGCAGTCTACCCCAACTGGATGAGCACAATCTGCTCCACTGTGGTTAGTATCCTGTTGGGTTCCCTCTTTTCCCACAGAATGCTTTGCTTGGAATCAGCTAAGAGCAGGAAAAAAAACCTAGGGATGGGAAGAGGAAAGGACAGCAGTGCATGGGGCCACGTTCCCAGTGAGTGAAGGTCATGAGGCTGGGACCACATGAAGGGAACAGGTTTCCAGGCAAGGTGGGGAATATCAAAGGAATAGGATCTACATTCATGGCCAAGTATAGTGACCAACACTGAACTTCATGACCCAAGATGGTGCCATGAAATATGGCTGCCTCTTAATGAGTAATACCCTACAACACAAGTGGGAAAAGAGACATGGGGAAGCACAGAATGAGCTAGGAGTAACCATAATTAGTCTTAAGCACAAACCACCAACACTGTGTCTGTTTCCATATTCTTTTATTACATTAGGCTTTTTCTGGGTTATTTTTCTGCTAACTCCAACACTCTGGGAATATACTTGATTTTCCTTGTTACTAGGGAGGTGCTACTTCAAAGGACCACACAATGTTGAGTAGAAAAAAAGATGTATTTGATGGGTGGCCTGTGAATATGTTTTTTTCCCCTATTTTAGAATGAAACTGGGTTAACAAAATCTTTAGTAGGTGTCCATCCAAAATAAGTCATTGCTATGATTCACTCTGACATTTCAGCAAGCCCACTGGAGACATTAGTGGGTGACAGTGCAAACGGAAGGCTCCTGTTTTGAAACTGAAACTGCCTGTGATGCCTTCCAAATGGGAAACCGGAAACTCTGGCCACTGAGCTCTCCTTGGGTTCGAATCCTTCCTGAACCTAACCAAAATCTCAGAGGTGGGGGCAAGTGCAGGGGCAGGGACACGCCTGAGCTACAAGCAAGAGCAAGCCTGTCCCTCTACTCTCTTCCTCTAATGCAAGGTCAAATTAGCCATAAACTTCTAGTAATTTTAGGGTAATTAACAGTTTTGTGGGTGCAGCGGCCACAGTGCTGTAGAGAACCTGGGAACAGAGCTGCTCATAGGCTGAACCCAGGTGTTTTACAAGTTTGAGGGAGCACAAGGGTGTGCATGTCCACATGTGGGCCCCAGCTGATGAGGTGGAGGCCATGGTAGCCAGTATTGAGGAAAGAAACACTAGGGAGTCTCCAATTAGTCCAGTGGTTCTCAAACTTGAGCATGTTTCAGAATCACCCAGGGTTTCTCATTCAGTAGGCCTGGGGTGGGGTCCAAGATGGGCCTTTCTAACATATTTTTAGACAGTGATGCTGGGCCCAGAACCAGATGTTGAAGACGGCTAGCCTGTTCCTTCACTTCTGTTCAATTCAGGCTGAGGAACAGGAGGAGAAATTGTACCCCTAGATATTGCACTATGGACCTGTCTTCATATAGCCCATCATACGGTGTGCACAGTGATGGGCCAAGAAAGCACATGGTTGGTTTCTTCAGGCAGGTCCTTCAAGAATGGGATCATCCTTGACAAGGTGAATGGCCATTTCCCACTAAAATAACTTTCTGAAGACAGTTATAAAGTATGAGAAAGTAGCAACATTGTTAGAAAAATCATATAGCCTCCTGAAGATGAATGCATTGAAAACTAACACTAACACAGATACACATTTTCGGTACAAAATAATCATTCTAATTCCTTTAAAATCACAGCATCTACACAGACCCCTCTCTTTCCACATCTTCAGCCACTATAGACCCAACTACATCTCTGCAATCCCCTTTAGTAAGTTAGTGGCCTCTTTCATGCTTCTTTCTTTTCTTGGTTGGACTGCCCTGGAGTGCAGATAATCTTTCAGTGTTT
This sequence comes from Panthera uncia, assembly GCF_023721935.1. Lineage (NCBI taxonomy): Eukaryota > Metazoa > Chordata > Mammalia > Carnivora > Felidae > Panthera > Panthera uncia. Next base: position 35,636,596 of record NW_026057578.1, on the reverse strand, counting down.
GTGGCTGAGCCAGTTTGCTGTGCCTGCCCTAGCTTATTTTTCGTAAGATGTCCAGAGGAGAGATTTTCCAAAACATGCAACTCTTCATTAGACGCCGTTTTTGCCAAACCTTGTTTCAAAAGTAACCCCGGATCCGACAGCTCTGAAGTTGGCAAAACCCTGACAGCTTTGCTTTTTTCCCCTATTATTTCTCTTGGGACTAATCGATCACTTCCAAGAGAAACTCTCTTGTGGTGGTCGACGTCTTCCGCAGAGCCGAGGTTCCTGCGTTTCTGTTGTGTTCTGGCCCCTTGTGGACTTTGTTTTGGACCTGGCAATGCTGACTCACAGCTAAAGACGGGGCTCCTGCTTAGAAGCCCTGTCTCTGACCACTCCCCATGATGAGGTTTTTGCTGGCTGCTAGCGTCTTCTGGCTGGGTCTGATGAACATTTTCCAGCTTTTGAACAGGAAGCCCCCAGTGGCTCTCAGCTGCCTTTATGTTATCTTCTGCTTGTCCTGTGGACTCTGATGGGGGACTGGCTGAAGCCTGACTGTCACCCCTCCTCCTCGCTATCTCTGCAATCACTGGGTCACTAGCTGTTCCCCCAATGTCCCGGCTGCTCCGTGATTTGCTCACAACGCTGCTTTTTGTTTCAGTTCTTCTCACACTAAAACAAAGAAAGATTTTTTGTTTTGTTTCGTAAAGCTGCCCTTGACACATTGCCTATCCCTGGAGAAGGAGCTTGGGCTACTTTCCTTCTCCCTTACCTCCCAAGCAAATCCAGAAAAGTCCCTGAGTGAGATGTTTAAATTCAGACTGGATCAAGCAACAGACACACTAGGATTAGTTATTAGGATATATGAGGACAGGCTTTGTTTATTGATCACTAGGTTATCACTGTAGTTATACTCGAGTTATGATGGATCTATTTTAACTAAGGAAGACAAGTATACATTTCAGATGTTAAGGGTCAATATTGCCTAAATTTGATATGTTGACATTTTTCCCCAGAAGCAAATGTTCAGATACATCCAAAGCATATCATATGTGTGTGTTTGTATGCAAGAATGTGCACACACACACACACTTTTTCTACAGCACACATAAAAGACAATGTAAACTTCACTCACTTTGTAAAATTCACTTTGAGGAACAGGATAGCAACTGCAGGGGGAAAATTGAGAAACTAGAGATTTGACTTCAACACAGACTTGCAGGCTTGTGAATAGTAAGAAATTTCTTAAACCACCAAAGCAAACTCAAAACACTGAAGCTGAAATATTTATTTTGGCTAAGCTTTAGTCTGGAAACACACACACACACACACACACACACACACACACACACACACACAGGTTCTTATTGTTCCTGATCAGGGGTGCGAGGATTATCATAATTATCTTAGAATGAGAACCTGCATTTTAGGAAAGGAATGTATTTTTTTAGATCGACCTATAGTCACTCGGAAAGTGGTATGAAACACACCACCAAACAGGTGTGTTTCATCTTCAAAGTGCTTGTAATTAATTACTCCTTGCAACACACCTGTGAAGCAAGAACTTGCTCCCTATTGTCCAGAAAGCAGGAGGCAGGCAGAAGAGCAAGCATGGAACTTAGGGTAAAGTTGGTGCCAGAGGGGGTTTTGTGATTGGTTTCCATAAACTCTTGTGGAATTCTAGGTTTCATGTCATGTATCCATACACACGGACAGTCAAAAAGGAGAAAAAGAAGAATTTGTTGGACCTACATTTCTTTCAGAGCATTTCTCTTGCGCTTTGCACTGGGAGGAAGTGGACTCTCGGCACACTCAGCAAGATAATCAGACGCTCCGTGGAGAGCTCCTTCTGTCTACTCCAAAAGATAACAAAGGTTCAACCAGAAATCTATTAGCTGAACGTGAGAAAAAACAGTTATACTTTGAATGCCCCAGTGAACAGATTTTTGTGAAGACCAGATGAAACTGCTTAGTGTTAGACTATTTTACGTTTAAAAAATCTAGAACATTTTGGTAAATTGTCACTTACTTGGACTCCTATCCAATACAGTTCATAACGTTAATACACACCACAAACATACAAGGCTGTAAGAGAAAGGACACTGGTTCCAGACCATCTGGGAACTCTTGTCCAATACCTTTTTTTTTTTTTTTTTTAAGTAGGCTCCACGCACAGCACAGAGCCCAACAGGGGCTTGAACTCACAACCCAGAGATGAAGACCTGAGCTGAGATCAAAAGTCAAATGCTTCACTGACGGAGCCACAGAGGCACCCTTAGCCAATATCTGATATCTCTGTGGCCCAAACTGTGACAAAGCCCAGAACTGCAGGGCCGGGCAGCAGCATATTTGTGAACTCTGATCTTCCAGACAACGGTTAAGATCCGTTGGCACAGTGGTCTGGACCCTGATTCCTAAGAATTCCACACATTTTCTCTATTTACAAAAATACAGAATGTGGCCTTTGCAATACTCAAGGCTGCATAAAGAGTTAAGATTTTAGTGGATACTTTGAACACTGAAGTTTGTGATTCTTGGCTACTAAAAAACTGGGAGTTTTTCTTAAACTAAGCACTGCAACAATTTTGCATATTTCATAGATTATCTGTGTATCTATTCTTATATGTTCCCATGGAGGCTTCATATGGAAGTACATGTACCTATAAAAACGGGGCACCTGGGTGGCTCAATCGGTTAAGTGTCTGGCTCTTGATCTCAGCTCATCTGAGAACTGTGATCTCACAGTTCATGAGTTTGAGCCCTGTGTTGGGCTCTGCTAAAAGTGCAGAGGCTGCTTGGGAGTCTGTCTCTCCCTTTTTCTGCCCCTCCTGCATGCTCGCTCTTGCGCGCACGCTCTCTCTCTCTCTCTCTCTCTCTCTCAAAATAAAGAAATAAGCTAAAAAAAAAAGTACTTATAAAATGTAAAAAAAACTCCCAATATTTGCCAACATTGACCTATTTCATAGTTTTGGAATCATTTCCTTTTTGTTAAGCAAGTAGATAATCCAGACAAGGTGTTAACTTCTCTCATTTCCTGTGACACTAAGTATCCTTCTCCATCAAATTCCATAGTAAAATGCTGTAGAAATAAGGAAGAATTTTGGGAAATTATCAGTGGGTCCCTTGCTTTAGACTTACATTGGAATTAACAATGGCAGTCCCAGAATGCCTGGTAGACGGCAGCCATCAGTATACCTGGATGCCCCACAGGCTGATGCTATGACCTTTGCCCAATCAGTGGTACAGGGTACCACTGAGCACGAACCTTTAGCTCCCCCCAATCCCGCCTATGGTTTCAGACCTGGGTCAATGTCACTCATAGTCATATCCAGGTATAACCTAAATCAGTTTTAAGAGTTAGTAAACAGAATACCATAGGTTTTATTGGACTATACTGCATTTTGATGCTTCTCCCTTTCTCCCCCTAAGACTCACTAGTTGACCAGACAGAGCTACAGTAAAGTTAAATGAGAGGGAGAGGAAGAGAGAGGGAGAGAGACTGAGATTTATGTGTGAAACACTTCTAAACATGCCCTATAAGTACAGTAGATTTTCCCCTTACGACCACACCCTGTAAGTGCTGTATTTTCAGAGCTGAACAATTAACATAAGGAGCATGAGTCAGGCTTTGAACAGCTCTGTGGGAACCAGAAAGCCTTTTGCTATTAGGAATGATGTAAATTCCCCAAGGCTTGAAGAAGTCCACAATGGAAGGCAGACAGGGTCATAAATAACAACAATGGATACTGCGTCGACCACATAAAGTATGATGCCGTGATGGTGACACTTCAAATCTCACACTAGATTCAATCTCTGCCTTTATTTATTTATTTATTTTTTAAACTAAGTTTAAAAAGCACTATGCATTTCCTATGGGAACTTCAAAAACTTCTTTAAGAGACATGACAATTGACTCTCATCCCAAATTCCTCTGATCACAAACAATAGGGAAAATGTCCTTGGAAGGAAAAGGACAACAGAAAATGCAATGCAGTGACAGAAGGAAAAGTCCAGTTCAAAAAGTGCAAAACCTGTGACTTCATTTTAAAAAAAAAGAGAGAGAGAGAAAAAGAAAAGAAAAAGGCAAGTCAGGGTCTCCTGCTTACAAATTAAAACCACATTTGGCAATTTGTTGAAGGAGGCATATTTACATTTGTATGAAGACTGGGTGGGCAGGAAAATAAAAAAAGCTTAGACTCCTTCTTTAGTCTTCAGTCCTTGAACTGTCAGACCTCATTAGAAATCTTTCATTCTTATTTTTCTAAGGTCAATTCATTCCCCTTTGTCACTAAATCGCAGCCTGCAGAGCCCCTCAAACAAATATTCCAGAGGAAACAGTGATCCTCTGGAACAGGGACTGGGAACAAAATTTCCCAAGGGAGTTGTCCTGATTACTAATGGCTTCTCACATCTGGCATCAAAATGCAATTGTGGCTTATCCAGAGGCAAAATTCTAAGGTACAGACAGTGTGTGCTGGGAAGTGCTTCTTGGGCTTACCTAAATGACACGACTCCTTTTTATATTCTGCCTTGAATAATGACCCTGACATCTTCCGCAAAGAATACACACAAAGTCAATATATTAAAAAAAGGTTACTAGTTGGCCATCCAAAGTCCAGAGTACACACTCTGTGGGGACTTGGATATTTAAGAAACAGGTTAACCAAGGGGCTTTCTTTGGGCCTTCATCAGTGATTCTTCTTAACCTAGAGGCTAGCTCTGAGTCTAGCCAAGGAATAAAATTCTGCATATATTATCAGCTGCCCCATCCACTCCCCACCCATTTATTAATTTTTGGTTAACACTTTTAGTTTTAAACTTTCCATCTGTAAAGAGGTGTCTAGGACAAAAACCAGGACAAAACCACACAGAAGTAGGACAGGGCCATAGGCCCCACAGGGAGTCTAATGCAGGGGGATACTTTTCCTCAAGAGACTAAGCAGCCCAGGCAGGCTTCCAGAGCAAGAGGTCGGGTCTTGTTGCCATCCCCAGGGATGCTCTGCAGTCTACTGGATGCACCCTGAGGTTGAGGACAGCCAAAGCATGTGCGCTCCAGTACAGGCCCAAAAGGAAGGTTGAACAGGTGAGTGTTTAAGTATGAAAATGGGTGATGTTACCTCAGCGCTGTCTGGTCTGACCTGGGAAACACATTTTAAATTTCTGGACAAAAAGACTGCAAAGAGTCCCTACCAGAATTAGCAAGGCAGCTAAGATATGTTTCCTGCCTCTAATCAGAGAATGGGCTGGACTGAAATGTAGTCAGGAATACTGGTTGATGTACAAGTTACAAAGGTAAATTGAAATTGTGGATAAACCAAAGTGTTCACTCCATAGTGACTTACTGAATATCACTTCTGAATAGAACACTGTTGGATTAATGAGGGATGAGGAGAGAAGTTGGCCTAAAAAGATGTAAGAAACACCTGCTCTTGAGTTTATAACCTCCTCAAGGAGTCTGTAAAACACAGCTGAGGCTCCCAAAGGCTATTGGGAAGACTGGCACCAAGGGAGCTTTTCAAAAAATATAGATTCCCAAGACCCACCCCTGGAAGTTCTGATTTACCAGATCTAGGGTGGGGCTATTGGACCTATATTTAGGTTCCCAGGTGATTCAAACACTGCTGACACACATGAAATAATTCTCGACAGAGCAGAGCAGCAGATAAACAAATGAAAAGTGGTACACTGAGGCAGTGCTTGGCAGTCTGGTCCAATTACCTCAGGCATCAAAATTACCTGGGAAGCTTGTCAAAAAATGTTCAGGGTTCTACCCCAGAATCTACTGCATTTGGATCTCCACAGGCTGGAGTCAAGGCATATATGCATTTTAGGCAATCTCCCAAGCGATTCTGATGCCCACTCTACAGGGGCATGGATGGATGTGGTAACTGAGCAGAGTCTGGCAGAATCATCCAATCAGACAACACTGAACTCTGTATCAAACACTGTTTTGAGGCCCTTGTGGAAAAATATGTGGACTCACAGAAAACATCCCTGTTCTCACAGAGCCTCCATTCCATGGGGAAGACAAGAAACAAATACACATATGATATGTCAAAAGGTTATGATGTTATGAGGGAATACAAACCTCCAAAGTCTTTATTAGGCACGTTGGTGAGGGAAGGTAAGAAGGTGAGCTTTACCCAGAGATGAGTGGAGGATGAGCCACGAGAACATAGTGTGCATAAGCAGGGAGAAGCATGAACACCAAGGAAGACAGAGCATGCTTGGAGGGAGAGGAGAAACAGGGCAGTAAACCAGAGGAAGGGGCTGGAGGGCAGGTAACTGGTGTGTGTGTGTGTGTGTGTGTGTGTGTGCGCGCGCGCGCATTGGTGGTGGTGTGTAAGAGGGGCAAATCACATATGGCTTTTATAAGGATGGCACATTTTATTCTAAGGAAGATGATGTGCCATTGGAAGTTTCTAGGAAGAAAATGGACTTGGCATTTTAAAAGGATCACTCTGGGAGCAGCTGAGGGGCAGATGGGCTCAGAGAGATCAGTGATTAGACTACTACAAAAGTCCACTCAGAGAGGAGGGGGTCTTTCAGGAGGCTGGTGACGGTAAGAAATGGTTAGACTGGAAATATAATTTGAAGGAAGACCCAACAGAATATGTCAACGGACTGGATATAGTTAGTCAGAAGAAAAGTCAAGAATGACTCCAAGATTTGTGGTTTAAATAAGTGGATGAAGGAAATTAGCCTTTACCAATACAGGAAGTACTGGGGGAGGGGCAGGCTTGGGGATGTGGAACCAAGAAATCAATTTTAGATAATGTAAACTTGAACAGTCCTCCTGGGTATCCAGAGATGCTGAGCAGGAAGTTAAGATACCGGTTCAGGAAGAGAGAGGTCTGGGCTGCAGACACAAAGCTGGGAAGTCCACGAAGATGGTACATAAAGTCTTCAGTGAGGATGAAGTCCACTGGGGAGTGAGTTTGGATAAGAAAAAAGAAGATGAGGAGGAGGATTAAGGAAAGCAGTCCATGAGGGAATCATCAGTGGAGAAACAGAAAAATCAAGGTAACATGATGTCCCTGGAGGCAAGAGAATAAAGTGCTTCACTGAAAGCGACAGCACTTCCACAAATATGCCGCGCGGTTAGGAGTGACAATTAACCAGTAGAAGGTGACTTGACAAGGGCTGTTTTTGGTGAAGTGCTAGGGCCCAAGACTATTTGGGATGGATGGGTTCAATAGTGAAGTGGAGACATAGTGGAAACCGGAAGTCTCCAGTAGGAATGTAATGGTCTGTAGGTGACTTTAAAGTTTCTATGGACCACTAAAAAGGTAAAAAGAAAACTGGTAAAATGAGATTTCAATAATATATACTATTTTGCTCAATATATGTTATTATTACAGCATGTAATATAAAAATATTGAGGCATTTTATATTTTTATACTAAGTCTGGAATCTGGTATGCATCTGACATTTACAGGACATCATTTCTGACTCGCCACATTTCTAATGCTCAATGTCCAGATGTGGCCAGTGGCTATAGTACCGGGCCATGCAGGGCTGGGCACTTTAGAAGGGCTCTGCAGTAAGGGGGAACGCTGAAATGGGGTAGTGCCTGGATTGGGGCGTTGGTTAATGGAGGGTGCATTGCTGACGATTCTGGGCATATTTGGAGGATGTGATGAGCTACCGTGTGCCAAGTTTCAGCTGGGTGTTTCAGAAGCTTTGCATATACGCATCAATGTCACCTCAGAAGAGCTTGATGAGGCAAGTAACACTGCTACTCCCACACTCCAGGGACCTCATTCAACATGAACAAACAGCACAGATGGCAATGCCCCTTCTCATCTGATAAATGGGGCTTCTGTCAGGAAAACCTTGCTTCAGCTTTCAAGCACCAGCCCTGAGGCCCTGGGACATCAGTATTAGTCTAGGTTGGAACTGTAGGGGAAGGTCCCTGGGGACATGATACCTGACTGCAGGTCAAAGAGCCCTGTGGGTGTACAGCAGTCCAGTGTGGCCCCTAGTGTGGTGTTCCCAGCACCCCTCACAGCCACCCTTAGAAGGGATGACAGACAGGAGCTCTCCCACCAAAATCTTGTTTTCAGGACTACAGAACACCCTGCTGGATATGAAGGCAATAAAGGGAGAAGGCAGGAAAAGAAACTTTTCAGAGCCATCAAGGTCTTTCTCACAGCAGTACTTAACACGGTAATGTGGTGCTTTCAGTCATTTACTCTTGAGATCTCTTTTCTTATGGTTATGTACATGAGTTTCCTCTGATGCTATTTTATTCACCCCTAAATGAAAATAATTAATAACTCAACCAGAATATTTTAAAAGCAGGTAACTTGGGGCGCCTGGGTGGCTCAGTTGATTGAGTGCCCGACTTCGGCTCAGGTCATGATCTCACAGCTCGTGAGTTTGAGCTCCGTGGTGGGCTCTGTGTTGACAGCTCAGAGCCTGGAGCCTGCTTAGGATTCTGTGTCTCCGTCTCTTTCTGCCCCTTCACTGCTCATGCTCTCTCTCTCTCCCAAAAAATAAACAAACATTAAAAAAAAATTTTTTTAAGCAGGTAACTCATAATAAAATATTAGAATACACCCAGTCTTAAAGGGCGTCTGGGTGGCTCAGTGGGTTGGGCGTCCGACGTTGGCTCATGTCATGATCTCATGGTCCTTCCGTGGGTTTGAGCCCTGCAATGGGCTCTGTGCTGACAGCTCAGAGCCTGGAACCTGTTTTGGATTCTGTATCCCCCTCTCTCTCTGTCCTTCCCCTGCTCACACTGTCTCTCTCTCAAAAATAAATAAGCATTTTAAAAAAATTAAAAAAAGAATACACAGTCTTAGGTCACATTCAAAATGTTACTGTGTCTGAATTCTTCATGATCACATATACCCAGAGTTGATCAAAACAGGTTAGCCCTCCTGGGATGAGGCAGGGAGCACAGCAAGCAGGGATGGAAGCCAATGTCTGGCATTCATTGGTTGCTTGTCCCAGGGCCCATCTCTCAACTCCCCGATGGTGGGTTTCTCATCTGTCCTTCAGGACTGTTTGGGAAATTTAAGTGCAATAAGGTGTGTGAAGCACACTTTAGAAAGTGGGAAGTTCTAAGCACATTTTCTTGACATTCCTGTAAAAGAAAACCTGGTACCTACAGAGAACATAAATAGATTTTGAGAAGGCAAGGATGCTTTGCATTTTTAAAGAACTTACACGATTAAAGTCCTTTCCCCTACATCTACTGAGTTATTTGGCAGGCAGGTATCGTCCCTATTTGACAGACAAGAAGAATGAGACCCAAGAGACTACGTGTCTAAGCCCACACATTTAGCTAGGGGCAGAAGTGTGTCGAGAAGGCTTGGCCCTCTGTGCAGTGCTCTTTCCACTGTGCCCAGTGGTTCCTCTGCCATCACAGTCAAAGATGGGAGTTGTAGAAAGAGTACAGGATGCTAAGTCGGAAGTCCTTGGGTCTAACCCCCTCTCAGTTTCTTCTCTGAAGTAAGATCTGGACAAGCTACCTCCCTGAACATCAGCTTCCTTGTCTAGAAAAGAGGAATGATAATAATATCTCTACAGTGGACACTCATTCATTTTCTGGAAACAATATTCAGATTTTGTCTCTAGTCTCCGTCCAATGTCCATGCATTTTCAGGAGGCCCTGTCTCCACACCAGGCTCCAGAGGTGGGCCTGTGATCCCATCCAGGCCAAGCAAAGTACTGGATTCATGAACCTCAAAGACATACATGAGTTGAAGGAGCCCTGGGAAGAACCCTGCTCTCTATTCCCATGGACCTGCAGGTACCAGAGCCAACCACCACATACTGGCTAAGAATGAAGCCAACACTGTGGAAGACAGAGCCAGAAGATGGGAGAAACAGTCCTGATGATATTCTTTGTGCCTCTGATCAGCAAGCCATACCTGAAGTCTGGACTTTTCAGGCACATGAGCCAAAAACCTTCCTTTTTTTGCTAAGCCATTTCGAGTTGGCCTTCCTGTCACTTGAAAACTAAAAGGTTCAAGACTGATACAATCTCTTCTCAGGTTTGTTACATTGAATAAGTTATTGTATGTGACAGCTCTCTGAAAACAATAAGTCTTTCCCAAACAATAAAAGCGGTGTGAAAGTAATATATTGTCAACTTATTTGGGAGGCAAATAAAACATTACAGTATAAACCTAGGCCACTTTCAATTCTTCAAGGCTTTTTTGTAAGGCAAAAAGAAAAGTTATGCCTTTTTTTTTAAGATTTTATTTTTTTAAAGTAATCTCTACATCCAACATGGGGCTTGAACCCACAACCCCGAGATCAAGAGTTGCACGCTCCACTGACTGAGCCAGTCAGGTGCCCCAAGAAAAGTTATTCTTAAACTTTAGTGCGATGTCCAACCATTTTTAGGAGCATAAGCATTCTGAAATGTGACATGCCAGGGAAGGTTGAGTCACTTGCAGAAAAGCAGCCCAGCACAGCATGAATTCTGACAGTGACCACAATCTTAGACCACGATGCACCATGACCATACAGAAGCCACACATCTTAAAATGAGAAAGAGGTCTCTCTTTCCCAAATTTCACTTCTAATATTTTCTTAAATTATTTGGTAATTAATCAGTTACGGAAGTAAAAAGGGTAAAACAGGTGGAGAGAGTAGTAGCGAACAATTAAAAGAATGTAGAGAGACATATATATACATATTGACTCAAAGGAACTCAGGCTAAGAGGTCAAATGGAAGGGGTATCTCATGAATTCCACTGTTAAGTCATGTCGTTTTCTCTGAAGATGCTAAGGATGGAAGGCGCCTGTATTGAGACACCACTGGCAAAGCACTCAATATAGGGACCGGCACAAGTGAGTCCTCGTGAGATGCCCAAGATGCGGACGTGACCTTCCCCATTTCAGAGATGAGGAAACTGATGCCTTATGAGGCTAAGTCATCTGTCCAATTCCTACAGTGAGGGACAAGTGTTTCGCTTCATTCTGTTTCTCTGCACCCAAGTCCCTCTTCTGAGCCCTCCACTTCTCTGCCTTCCTGGGAAAGGACAGGTCTCTAAGGGAGAGTGGAGACATGGGCTTGCTGCAGCCACTGCCGCCTGAGTCAGCAGCAAACACTCTAGTTTTGTTTTGTTTTTAAATAAAAATTTTGAAGTTTTCTTTGATTCTGAATTGATGACTATGAAACTGTCTTGTGTAGATCTAGGGAAGTACCAATAAATAGTTGCAAAGAATGTTAACCTGAAAATGAAATCAGTGAAAAAAATCAAGGAAGTTCTTTTGCAGGAAGTACACATTTCATAGGGATTTTCCAGTTTACATTCACCTAACCCTCGCGAACCTAAAAATAAATCCTGAACGTCCCCCTAGGCCCCACTGTTGAGTCTCTGGTGCCTTATAAGCATAATGAAACTTGGAGACTTTAAAGAATTTGTAGGTTTGGGACCTGTGCTTCTTCATGATGGACGGGGGTGGGGTGGGGATCATTGACCACTCTGAGAAATGAATGAAAGCTATTTAACTTTGACTAGAAAAACATTAAAACACACACACACATACAACTTTTTTTTTAATTTCAGGGAATTCATGAATCACAGGTTAATAGTGTCCAGTGTAAAAGCAGAAGGGAAATATCTGTGAAAAATGGAAACTTAATGGGAACTACCTCAGGCAGAGATACCCCACCTTTGGGGGGTCTCCTAATTCAAAAACACCTCCTCACACAGAGATCTGTGGTTGAAAAATGCCAACACCTGGCAGGAAGGTTGCTAGCCCTTTATTCAGGGTGATGATTGTCTTCCCTAACTAACATCTCCCATGGGTGAGTGTGTGGGGCTGGAGAGGATGGGTAAGGAGGGAGGTGGGTAAGTGTGTATCCAGCCGTGTAGGTGGCAGGGCTGGCCAGAAGACAGCCCACAGTAGCCCTGGTGGCCAGTGGGAAAGAGGCAGAAGAGCCAGAGAGAAGCCATCACAGATGACTGCCTTATTTCAAACTTCTGCTCAGAGTTGGCCCTCTGCCCAGGGACGTACAAGGAAGAGCTCTTCCCATTGCTCTTGAACAGACAGCAAGACCCCCTTTCCAAGACTCCCATCTCATGACAGTAACAGCTTCTGTGAACGAGTCTGGGAACCTCACCCCATTTATGACATGGGTTCCTTGGGAAAATGTGTACTGAATTCTAAATCATCTGCTAACTAAATGAACTTTCTAAACACAATCCACTTGCACATCAAACTCTGTGTGATCACTGTGGGTGTTCAGATGAACATGTGAGCTTTTCGGAATTTGGGCCTGAGAAGTCTGTGGACTCCCAATTCCTGTGTACCTCGGAGAAGTGAGTGGGTCCTTCCTCCAAAGCTGTATCTCCTTGTGAGTCTACTGGCAGCTACTGGAAATGAAAGGTGTTCTAGCTGGTGGTCCCCACCCCTCCTCCTAATCTGGATGTTGGTTCACAGAGCTCCTACCGAAGGTCACTGGTTTACACTCTTATTGTACCCCTCTTTCATCACTGACTTGCTGGCTAAATGAGGGTTTATAACTTAACTTTTTGGTACTTGTTTTTATAGCTGCAAAATGAAGCTGGGCTGTCAAGTGGAGACAAATAAAAAATGAGAGTGCTGAGCTTCTTGGCAAAATACTACGTGCAGATGGATATTACCATTTCTAGCAGGCAGGGTAAGATATATAACAATCTACTAATCTGGTGTTAATGACATTTACATTAACTACTTTTCGGGGAAGAATGGAAATGATAATATAATTAATACTGCATAAGTACTTTCTAGTTGAGAAGACATTTTTATATTCACTATCTCACTTGATCCTTAGTAAAACTTGGGAAGGCTTGTATAGTAGGCATCACTTTTACCTCTGCTCAAGAAGTCAGGAGCCCAACACTCCGAGAGGCCAAATGATTTGTCCAAGGTCATCCAGGGAGTGAGGAGAGAGGCAGTGGCCAAAGCTAGGCCTTTTAATTTCAAGTGTGATCTCTTTTCTACTTGTTTCATTCCCTGGGTCTGTGCACAGGAAAGGTACTTTGTGGGGAACAAGCACAAAGGATGAGAGGGCTGAGAGACATCCCATCATAACTTATTCTATCCAGCTAGTCTAACTTAGATATGTCCTACTCCAGCTCATCTGGCCTATCTTATTCTAATTCAGCAGAGGGCAGTTTCCTTAGGGGTGCTGGAGACAGGGGTGAATGAACCATCTCATTCACAAAAACTGGTGGTTAATCATTGGAAAGAATTTTATTATTAGCAAAGGACGATAAAACCTCAGCTTACTGTAACATATAATAAGCAAAGGATAATCTTAAAAAAATGATTTGACTGGAGAAAAATTTATTATTGTGTCATAGTCGAGAAAAACTATTCTAGATAGACCAAACCAATAGAATAACTCATCCCCACCACCAGCATTTTCACTCAGACATTCCATATAAGGGTGGGCATGTAAGGGCTTCTGTATAGTTTCTGTCTCAATCCAAGCAAAGGGGCCTGTCTGTAGGCCCTGTTGAGGGTGTGGCCCAATATGTTCCTCAACTATCTGTAGATCATGTTCTGGCTCTGAGCACTGGCCACAGGTGACTGGAAAAGGGGAGGGCAGAAGGCAAGATGAAGGGCATTGGAGAAGTCCTGCTGCTATAGGTCAAAAGGAGAGCCTGGTCCCTGGAGAAGCCTCCTTCTTTTGTGCACCCCCAAAGTGAGGCCCCATTAGTAGAGGCCGACTAAGCATGTTCATCCCTTAAACCTAAAAACCCCAATTATCACAATACTGATCTATATACACAATAAAAACTACCTCACATCACAAATTAAAACAAATCACATAAAAATACAAGGAAATATAAGTAAATGTCTGCCCAACTTTGAAAACCATAACAGCAAGATCACAAAGGCAGAAATTGTTATGGAAACCATAAAATTGAGGACATAGACACCTACCACATAACAGTGTCATATAATTAAAAGGTAAATGATAAACTCACTAAAAGTTACTTTTCTTACTACTTAAGGAATTTTTATATAGTTGGGAGTCTGTGAAATACAAAAATACCAATAGAAAAATGGACACAAACACACAATTCACAAATGAATGGGTCTCAGCTAAAATAAGTACATAGTGACCTCAGTTATCAAGTATCAAGTATGGAGGGATACAGACTAGGTCATTAACAGAGGCTGTCTTTAGGTTGGGAGTTGTGGATAATATTTACTTTCTTTGTTTATATTTGGATTCTAGGGTTTTCATACAATGAACATGGACAATTTTGGTAAGCAGTTATTAAGTAAAAAACTAAGTTCAGAACACTGTGGGAAATGTGAAATATGGAAACAACCTCTTCCCCCTCAAGGAACTTTTCCTAGTGCTACAGGAATGTCTGGTTAATGGCTTCTAAGTAATTTACCACTAGCATTGTTCAGGAAATACAATAAGATGAGAAGAATGGATTCTTAAAAAGCTTATGACACATCATGAAAAAACTAGAAAAAACACCCACTACTTATTTAATTTTTTGATACAAAAGGAGGGTTCTTTTCTCAAATGATCTGATTTATACTTATGCAAAGTTTCCTTATAAAAACTTAATTCTGCCAATAAGGGCATAAAGTTAATGCATAGTCAAATTTGTTAAGTATTTTATTTCTTCTGAAAACATAAGGCCTAAAATGTTTCGTTATATATTCTTTTATCTTTCCTAAGATAAAATATAACTCTCCCCCCATTTTTTTTATCACAGCTTTTAAATCTACAAGTGAAGTTCTCTTTTGTGCAAAATTACGGTTTTTCTTTAGCTGTATTTTCATCTGCTTCCTCTGAAAGAAATTCAGTGTGAGAAAGGATTTCTGAGATAATTTGATATCCTCCCCCCTTGACTGAGAGATGAGGGCTAAGGCCCACAGAGGTTCAATTAGGACAGTCAAGCTAAAAATAACCCAGGCTAGCATAGTTTATTACTTCTTTAGACTCATTCTCATTTCAATTTTATACTCATAAACCAGAAGAGTTCTTTAACATTAAACAGTAGTTTGACTTAAGTGTTCAATTTAGTACATAAATAGTGTCTCCCGTCAGGACACGCCAGGGATCCTTCCACCCAGCTGATGCTATAGCGAGGGCCTAGCGTGTGTGACTGGGTATGACTGCTGAACCTTGATGGCTTTTGTCACAGCTCAGCCACAACCCCAGTGAAGCATGAGGCAGAGAACTCCAATATCTTGATTATATATACACTCAAGGGCAGCACTGGTATACTAAATGCCATCGGTAATTTCCAAAAGAATCACAGACTTATAGCTTAGGTTTAAGAGTAAGAAAGTAACTCAGAATTTTGGACATTTTTCTGAATAGCAGAGGATCCATTACAGTGCAGAAAGAATACATCTTTAGGTCACCAGGATAACCCTCAGTGCCCCCTATCTGGCAGACTAGAAGCTCCTTGAAGGCAGACTACAAACTCTACTTTCTTAGTTTTTCTTTGTTTCCCTAGTGCCTAGCAGACTTCCTGGCATGGAGCCAGCACTTAGCGAATTATGTTAAAGTGAGGTGGTAAGAACAGATGGGAAAGATCTCCAGAGAGTGAGTGTGCCTGTAACCAATGCTCTATGAGATAATAGCTTTGTGCTGACCCTGAAATGTCCCAGATACATACAGAGTTCTACTTACACAATAAAGTCATTATTTTCGAAAGTAATTATTTTGGTGATTATTGGCTATTTTCTCTAATAAAGAAATAGAAAAAATAATAAATAATTTTTAATTTCCCCAAGCCCCAGAGCTTTACATTTGAGGAAAAGGAAAAACAAACAAACAAACAAACAGCCTCTACACAGGGACCTGGGTTTGTAAATATGAAAGAAAATATTGTTGAAATGGGATATAACTGAGTGCAACCAAAATTTACTTTATGTTTTTCATATTGCTAGGAAAATGAAACAAAACAAAACAAAACAAAAGGTAAAAACTCTCAGAACAACTTCCCAGCTCCATTCTTAGCAATAGGCCAAAAACTGAGGCTACAAGGACCTCGAGATTTCTTATGAGAAACTGTAGTAAGAAAAATACAGTGACTCATCCCATAATAATGCCCCTTCTTCCCAAAGTACACATCACAATTCCCACATCCCTGGCATGTGGGCACTTGGTGCAGAACTATTGCAACACGGAGCATCTCGCTGCACCAGTGCCCCTTGGTGGGCGAGAGAGATGCTGATATTAGGGTAACAGACCTCCCTGGTGCTGGGGGAAGGCTATTAGCGGGTGACATGGTTGCACTCGTTCTGCCTCCCAAAGGAGAGGGCTTACTCCCCTTGTACTGCTTGATCTGGATCAGCAGTTCTTTTGTGTAGCCACCTTTAAGAACTGGGGAGCTGGGTACAGCTTCTCTACAGGATCAAAGAATCCCCTGGCAGAGCAGTTCTGAATAGGCACCCCCAGGATCACCTAACCAACAATCATTCAGACACTGAGGGAGAAAAAAAGGGGGGGGGGGGGGGAGATGAAAGAAAAGGAATCTACTACTCACGGCACGAGCAAGGTTCCCAGGCTGTTGCTCAGGTACTAGCTCACTCCCCCATCACTTCTGGGGCCATAGAGAACTAAGTTCAGTGAACAGTTAGAGGAAAATAACTGCTGTTTCTTGACAAAAACGTATCTCCAATACAGTATTTAGGAAGCCAATTTCCCAGGCCTTCCCAGTCAAATAGTCCTGGAGAATAATTACCAAGAGAAATGAGGCAGATCCTGCCCTTTGGCGAATATCAGTGTAAACTGATAAAGAATCCAAAGCTTTCTGGAAGTTCAAGGAATATTCACAGAGGAGCCAGATATCACTGGCTTTGGGCATTTGAAGTATATATCAAGTACTACGCACGCCTTCTCTCAGACAGAAGGCAATTCTGGGAAGGAAGGATGGTTTATTGACCCTCAAACGGCTGAGACAGGTGGGCTCCTCAGAGATCAAACATGAATGAGGCTAAAGCTCCAAGGCACATGTGGTGGGGGGACCAAGTTGTCAGCTCGATGGGCAGTGTGCAGGACGGTCCTTCTCCAGGCCTGGATATTTTACTGTTTCTGGGGGCGACAAGCTTGAGGAAGTGGTGGACGAGAGGCCTGTTAGGAGGGAAGGTGCAGGTGAGCTGGCCAGCCAGAAGGGAAGCACAGAGCCTATGTCCAGGGAGGGAGCTGTGTAGTGCTGCTGAGCGTTAGCAGACTCCCACTTGTGTGGCTGGGACAGCATGTATGTGAAGGCACATAGGTGGGGAAAAGAGCAGCTGAAGAGACAGAGACTGACCACATCTAAAGAGAGTCACTGAAAACAATGAACGATCCTCATGATATAAATGTACTTTTCTTTATAAGCCGTTTTGGTTAACTCTGATAGTGTTATCACTAAACGTCAGAACATTCTGAAGAGAAGAAAATTGAACTGGCTTGTGTAAAAGGCTCAGACTAGACTAGTCAACTTTTCAGAATGAAAATGCTTAACCTTTAGGAAGTCCTCCAGATTATAGGATTTATTTGACAGCAGCTATAGCAAAATCAGGATCTGTATAAATACCGGTGTCCCAAAGGAGGATAACATTTCATTTGTATTGAGATGTTTTAATTCACCCTTAATAATTTAAGATATTACGTATTAATATTACATATCATATAAGATCTAATTTCTTCTTTTTTCCATCTGAAGCAATAACACTTCCTGGTACAGTTAATTGTTGTTTTCTTAAACCAAAGATCAATTTCTTCACTGCTCTGAGAATCAGTTAAGTTATATTATATTAATTTGCCAACAGCATTACTATTTTTGTATTTATTAACTTACTGAGATAACTCTAACATCCTGGAAAAACCTCAAAGAATACACTTTTAATACTCTTCAACAAATTTGCTTCATTTATGTCATTTAATTGACAGATGAAGAAATAAGGGTCCCACTGGTTTTTCCAAAAGGCTCATCTCCAAATAAAAGCATTTCTGCTCTTTACTTTTCCTAGGTCTCTAATTCACCCTTCTAGTCTCCATCTGTTTATTTCAGATGAGGTAAGAAGCTGGTTTTAGACCATGTGGGCCAAATGTCACATTTCATATGGATTAAAAAATAATAGGGGCGCCTGGGTGGCGCAGTCGGTTAAGCGTCCGACTTCAGCCAGGTCACGATCTCGCGGTCCGTGAGTTCGAGCCCCGCGTCAAGCTCTGGGCTGATGGCTCGGAGCCTGGAGCCTGTTTCCGATTCTGTGTCTCCCTCTCTCTCTGCCCCTCCCCCGTTCATGCTCTGTCTCTCTCTGTCCCAAAAATAAAAATTAAAAACGTTGAAAAAAAATAAATAAATAAATAAACATAAGGGGTAATCTAATATTCCCATAAATTATTTTAGAAGCATCATAATCCTGTCACACTTCATGTCCAGGTTTCATGTCTCCTAGTTGTTTTCTTCTTTGTTAAAGTTCAAGTGATATATCCAAAAATATGAAAAAAAAGTTTGCACCGAGGTAAGTTCAGAGAGAATGGACTGTGGCTGCAATGACACACACTCACACACACCCTCCAAGGAGACTCTCTCAAAGGCATATGTTAAGTTTACAAGGCACAGCTATAAGTTACAACATGAAGGGGGAGTTTTCTGTATCTATTTATCTGAAGAGAGAACTCCAATGAAACACAAACGAAACAGGCAGGACCTGATGGAGCTTGAGACTTAGCCTGAGAAAGGAGAGAGAAAACTAACCCTATCAGCAAAGAAACAACACACTGGGGAAAAGTATGATTCTCATGAAAATGTCAGTGATTCACCATGGAATAAAATTCAAAGCCGCTGACCCCAATGAAAGCTTCCAGTGGAAACATGTGGATTTTCCTTCATTTCATTTAAAGACCTTGCTTTATCTCATTTGAACATTATCATAAGCACCATCCCAGATTTTGTGATATGTTCCTTTCTCATTAAAACTGATACAAAAAAAATGATACTAAAAGATATGGCTGATAAACTGAATTTTCAAGGGGACTTCAGGAAGAATAAAAAAAAAAAAAATAAACAAAACACATCAGTTAATATTATCATGCAAAAAGAGGTAGGACATTTTTGGTCCCTTAAAACATTCATTGGGTGCTCAATGAATGGCCCAAGGATAACAGAAGACAACATTTTTTTCTATTTTTACAGTAAGTTTTAAGCAAATTTATTTATAGAATTTTTTTGTACATACCAGTTCTTCATTCTGACTTGCCATAAGATCACTACTGAATGAAAGTTGACTTACACAGACCACAAATCTGTCAGGAAATACACGGAGCTCTGCACAAAATGAACAAAATCAAGTTACTAAAGGCATCAAAAATCTCTGAACACAGAAATGCTTGTTCTCAGATTTTTAAGTTACAGCTAAAATATGTATATACATAAGACACATGTCTTCTCTCCTCGTCTCCTTTCAGTATTTGCCATCAGGAGGGCAGGGCAAGCACAGAGCTCTAAGGAGCAGCCAGGAGGTTGCAGATAGGTCCGCCTGAGCCCCTGGACCATTAGATTATATCCCATGAAACCCCCAGGCAGGGAAGGGCCCTTGCAGCCTTCCCTCTGTGACAGTTTGCTGTTTTCTGACCAGAACTCACATTTGGGAAATAGGATCAACGTTTCCTAACGAGTGTGCAGAATTATACAGAAAGAGGAAGACTATGGGATAAAATCTGAAAACATGACTCATCAATGTTCTCACTAATTAGTTTACTTATCATCTCTTTAGTCAACTGGTCTTAGATGGGTCCGCTACACTGGAGGGCAAATGCCCAATCTGAATCAGGCAATGAATGGAGAAGTGTCATTAATATGAATAATAATAAGGAATAAGGAATAATAAGGAAATAGTAAAATATGCAAGAGCAAAGATGATATAATTACACCTCAGTCACATTACTCTATTATTACAACTTCTTTTATTTTATTTTTTTCTAACATTTATTTGTTTTTGAGAGAGAGAGAGACAGAGTGCAAGGAGGAGAGGGAGTCACAGAATCTGAAGCAGGCTCCAGGCTCTGAGCTGTCAGCACAGAGCCCTACGCAGGGCAGAACTCACAAATTGTGAGATCATGACCTGAGCCGAAGTCGGTCACCCAGCTGACTGAGTCACCCGGGTGCCCCTATTATTACAACTTCTTAAAGCAAGAAGTGCTGGGTTGGGGGGAGGGCTGCAGGAATCTCAGAGCTGGACACCCCAACATTCAATGAAATAAGAATATAAGATGGTAAATGGCATCTGTATCTCTCCTCCTCTCATCTGTCTGTCCATCCATTCATGAATTCACTTATGTATGCAGCCTCCACCTATGTCTGGAGTGGTGTTTAGCTGATGCTAATAGTATATATTCTGGGTGGGAGGTGAGGATCTTCTCCTTTCTTTATACTTGGTTGTATTGCTTTCATATTTTTCATAATACTTATATATCATATTTATAACACAAAGACATTTTTCTAAAAGAGAAAACTTCCCTCTTAGATATGACCAACATTTTTAAAGAGGGATGTTATGAATCAAATAAGTGAAGCTTTTCACATACTTTGCTCATTTCCAACAATGAATGACAACGTGAGGGACTGACTGATAGAAGCCAAGCATGAAGGTAGTGGTTACATATACACACAACTTAAACACAGTTAACACCACACCACCTGACTAGGTTAAATTACACCAAAGGCCTAATGAGTTGATGTTTTAGTAATAGCCATCTCCTTACCTCTCCCCTGGACCACTGCTGTCTCCTTGGTGATCACTCTTCCCTATTCTAATTCATCCTACTCAGTGCAAGCAGGTTAACAGTTCTAAAAAAATATTTCCACTTATCCTGCTCAAAACCCCATTGTGGATCCTCAGTACCCATCACATGATGTGCAAACTTCAAAGCCCTCCATGAGTGGGGTCTAACCTGTCCTTCTGGTCTCACTCCCACTAGTCCTCCTCACGTAGAAATCTCCATTTCAGAGGGCCTGAGTGTGTTGAAACTTCGACCCCTCTTAGATGTTCTATCTTGTAAGAGACTAGGGATAGATTTAAAAACAAACAAAAAATAATAATAATAAATAAAGTCATTAATATTTATTCATTAATTCTTAAAATTTCTTATTGAAGTAAGTGATAAGTAGTCTGCTTCCCACTTTCTGGAAGGGGGAACTAAGCCCGCCAGCCAAAAATCATGACATTGAAATACTAGCGGATCAGAATTTAAATTAAAAATGATCAGTTCCAGGGTGCCTGGGTGGCTCAGTCGGTTAAGCATCCGACTTCGGCTCAGGTCATGATCTCGCAATTTATGAGTTCCAGCCCTGCGTCGGGCTCTGTGCTGACAGCTCAGAGCCTGCAGCCTGCTTTGGATTCTGTGTCTCCTCCTCTCTCTGCCCCTCCCACGCTCATGCTCTGTCTCTCTCTGTCTCTCGATAATAAATGTTTAAAAAAAATTTTTTTTAAATAAAAATGATCAGTTCTATTCAATAATTTCTCTGTTTTGTCCTTCCATTTCTTCCTCTGAAAAGTAACAATACTAGAATGATGCATTTTGAACATTTTGGAGCCAGGTATTATATAAACAGAAAGCAACCTCTGTACACTTCTTCTTTGCTTAAGTCATAACTGAAACTTTTATCATTTTAATATTTAAATAAAGATTTAGGCAATAGCAATCTTTACCATACAGATAGCCTTCATTTTAACAGACAGATACCAGGTTAAGTGCTTATTTTACTAAGAGAATTGAACAAAGTGGAAAGCCCCAGTAAGAGAGTAATATATTTGAGTGACACTTAAAGTTCAAAAAGTGTAGATAATTGTGAAGATTCCAAGAGCAAACCTCCATACAGTTTATTTTCAAAGTCCTTGTTTCATATCTTATATATTAAAGTCATCCAAGGAAGTTCAGTTAGAGTTTCTTTCCAATGTTCAGATCAGCTTGGAGAATTGTCATTAGCATCTGACTTTATTGTTGTTGGCTGGACGTGTTTGACATCATTTCCTCAGCAGACATCTTGACTTGGGGGAAAGGAGGGGGGAAGCTGGCCTTGTCACACACCTAAGAAAGGCTCTGACAGCTCTGGGCTGGGAAAGCATTTTCTCGTGTACACACTTGCTCTGTATCCCAGGGACTTGGTGTGCATAAAGATGAAGTGATTCATGGTGTAACTGCCTGTCAAATCATTCTGGAAGCTCAATGAAAGTGCTGAGATGCAGCAGGAAAGTAAAGCCTGATGTGGCCCAGCTCACAGTTCTCAGACAGGCAGTAAAACAGTGAAAATTGAAAAAAAAAATCACAAATGTTTAGAAATACTCTCAATCAGTATTTCAATTTTACAAAGGCAACGAAGAAAGTTGTAATATTCATTCCTTAATTTTCATTCCTTCTCTAGGACAAGCCAATAGTGCAAAATGCTTGACAATCCAAGATATCAGCTTCTTACCAGTATTCTGTGAACTTCTGAAACAGTGGAGGCGTATCCCTCTCTTGAGGAAATAGGCTGTGATTTGAAAGCCATAACCTATAAGGTAAAAGAGGATATCATTAGATTACAAGTTTGTTTGCCACTAAATCCCACAGCCCTCCCTAGTGCCTACCATGTAGTATGTGTTCAATAATTATTTAACAAATGAAAGATTAAAAAGAATCAATAGAGGGATTCACATGAGAGAAAGGGGTAAATATTACACTATGAGCTCTTCTAGGAGGACTGGCCAGAGCACCTGGTTGGGATTGTCTCCAGTGCCTTAAGTGGCTCAGTTACTTTATCTGTTACAATGAATTCAACCAAGAATTCTCTACCCAGCAAGATTATCATTCCAAACTGTAGGAGAGATTAAGAGCTTTCCAGAAAAGCAAAAGCTAAAAGAATTCATCACCCCTTAACCGGCCGTACAAGAAATGCTAACAGGCCTTCTTTAAGCCCAAGAGAAATGGAACTATTAATTATAACAAAAAAAAAAAAAACATATATTAAAGTAAAAATCTCACTGGAAAAGTAAAATATATAACACAGGTAGTGGAGCGAGCACTTACAAAGCAAGCATGAAGGTTAAAAGACAAAGGTAGTAAATTTCCCTCAAATTACAATAATTAGTTACAGGCAGCAGAAAATGTAAAGATGTAAAATGTGTCATCAAAAATATAAAACATGGGAAAGGAGTAATACGGTAAAGTTTTGGAACGTATTTAAAATTAAGTTGCTATCAACTTAAAACAGACTGCTATTTACATATGATATTTTATGTGAACCTTGTGGTAACCATGAGGAAAAAATACATAATAAATACAAAAAGAAAATGAGAAAAGAATCTAAAGATAACACTAAAGAAAGCCATCAAACCAAAAAAGAAGAGAGAAAGAGAAGAAAGGAATAGAGAGGAACTATAAAAACAACAAGAAAATAATTAACAAAATGGCAATAAGCATATACTTATCAATAATTACTTTAAATGTAAATGGTCTAAAATCACCAGTCAAAAGATACAGAGTGCTAAATGGATAACAAACAAACAATCAAAAAACAACAAGAAGACCCATCTATATGCGCCTACAAGATATTCACTTCAGAAGTAAGAACACAGACTGAAAGTGAGGGATGGAAAAAGGTATTCCAGGCAAATGGAAATGAAAAGAATGCTGGAGTAGGTATACTCAGATAAAACAACATAAACTTTAAAACAGACTGTAATAAAAAACAAAAGAAGGCATTACATAAAGATGTCAATCCAATAAGAAAATGTAACATTTATAAATATATATGCACCATATAAAGCAAACACTAACAGACCTAAAGGGAGAAATTGAAACCAATACAGTAATACCAGGAGACTTTAATACCCCACTTTCACCAATGGATAGATCATCCAGACAACATCAACAAAAAATTAAAACAGAAACATCAGCTTTAAATAACACGTTAGACCAGACAGACTTAATAGATATATACACTCTATCCAAAAGAATACACATTCTTCTCAAGCGATCATGGAACATACTCCAGGACAGATCACAATTTGGGCCACAAAACAAATCTCAATAATTTCAAGAAAACTGAAATCATATCAAGCATCTCTTCCAACCACAATGGTATAAAACTAGAAATTCATTAGAAGAAATAAGAAAAAATATAAAAATATTAAACAACAAATAATTAAACAACCAATGGGTTATTGAAGGAACCAAAGGGGAAATTAAAAAATAATCTACAACCAGTGAAAATAAAAACAGGACATACCAAAATACATAGGATGCAGCAAACGCAGTTCCATGAGGGAAATTCATACCTCAAGAAATAAACAAACAATTCAAATAAACAATCTAGCTCTGCAACTAAAGAATTAGGAAAGAAGAACAAGCAAGACCCGAAATTTACAGAAGAAAGGAAATAATGATGACTAGAAGAGAAATAGACACTAAAAAGACATTAGAAAAAAATCAATGAAGAAAGAGCTAGTTCTTTGAAAAGATAAATGATACCGAAAAATCTTAGCTAGACTTGCCAAGAAAAAAGACAGAAGAGAACTCAAATAAAATCAGAGATGTTACAACCAATACCGCAGAAATACAAAGGGTTGTAAGAAACTGCTATGAAAAATTATATGCCAAAAAACTGTACAACCTTGAAGAAATGAATAAATTCCTAGAAACCTACAATCTCCCAAGATTGCATAATGAAGAAATAGAAAATCTGAATACACCAATTACTAGTAAGGAGATTGAAAGCGTACTGAAAAACCTCCCAACAACAAAAGTCCAGGACCAGATGGCTTCACTGGAGAATTCTACTAAACATTCAAAGAAAATTTAACACCTATCCTTTTCAACTCTTCCAAAAACTGAAGGAGGGAAAGCTTCCAAACATATTTTACAAGGTGAGCATTACCCTGATACCAAAACCAGAGCAAGGGCTCCACAAAAAAAGAAAATTAAAAGCAATATCCTTGGGGTGCCAAAGGTGGCTCAGGCAGTTGAGCATCCAACTCTTGATTTTGGTTCAGGTCAAGATCCCAGGGTTGTGGGATGGAGCCCCACATTGGGTTCTGCACCAAGCAAAGACCCTGCTTGGGATTCTCTCTCTCTCTCCCTCTGCCCCTCTCCCCTAAGGCATGCACATTGTCTAACAAAACCCTCAATATCCTTGATGAACATAGATCCCCAAATCCACAACAAATATTAGCAAAACAAATCCAACAATACATTAAAAGAATCATACACCATGATCAAGTGAGATTTATTCCAGTGATGCCAGGATGGTCCAACATCTGCAAATCAATCAACACTGAACATCACATTAACAAAATTAAAGATAAAATCACATAATCATCTCAATAGATGTGGGAAAAAGAATATCTGACAAAATGCAAGACCCATCTAGGATAAAAACTCTCAATAAGTGGGTATGGAGGAAATATACCTCAGTGTAATCAAAACCACATATGACAATCCTATAGCTAACATCACACTTAATGGTGAAAAGCTGAAAGCTCTAACATCAGAACCAAGACAAGGATGCCCACCCTCACCACTTTTATTCAACATAGTCTCAGAAGTCCTAGCCATAGCAATTAGGGAAGAAAAATAAATAAAAGGCATCCAAACCAGAAAAGAGGTAAAACTGTCTCTATTTGTAGATGACATGATACTATATATAGAAGAAAACTCTAAAGAATTCACCAAAAAAACCTGTTAGAACCAATGAATTCATTCAAGTTGCAGGACACAAAATCAATATACAAAAATCTGTGGTATTTCTATATATAACTAACAAAACATTAGAAAAAGAAATTTAGAAAACAATCCCATTTACAACCGCATCAGAAAAAGAGTAAAATACTTAGTAATAAATTTAACTAAGGAGATGAAAGACTTGAACACTGATAACTATAAGACACTGACAAAAGAAATTGAAGAAGATAAAAATAAATGGAAAAATATTCTGTGTTCATGGATTGGAATTAATATGGTGAATATGTCTATACTACCCAACATAATCTACAGATTAATGGCAACACCTATCAAAATTCCAGTGGCATACTTCACAGAACTAGAATAAACAATTCTAAAATTTGTATGGAACCAAAAAAGATGCCAAATAGCCAAAGTAATCTTGAGAAAGAAGAAAAAAGCTGGAGGTATCACACTTTCTGATTTCAAACTATACTACAAAGCTGTAGTAAATCAAAACACTATGGTATTGGTACAAAAACAGACACACAGACCAATGAAACAGAATAGAGAGCCCAGAAATAAACCCACACATATATGGACAGTTAGTTTATGACAAACAAGCCAAGGACATACAATAGAGAAAGGATGGTCTCTTCAGTCATGATGTTGGAAAAATCGGACAGCCACATGCGAAAGAATAAAACTAGACCGCTATTTTATACCATGCACAAAAATTAACTCAAAATGCATTAAAGACTTGAATGTTAAGACCTGAAACCATAAAATGCCTTGAAGAAAATATAAACTCCTTGACATCAGTCTTAGCAACATCCTTGTGGATCTGACTACAAAGACAAGGGAAACAAAAGTGAAAGTACACAAATAGGGCTACATCAAGCTTAAAACCTTCTACCCAACAAAGGAACCGTCAACAAAATGAACAGGCAACCCACTAAATGGAAGCAGATTTTTGCAAACTATATATCTGATAAGGAGTTAATATCCAAAATACCTAAAGAATTCATACAACTTGACAACAACAAATCAACCAACCTGATTTAAAAATGGGCAGAAGATTTGAATCAACATTTCTCCAAAGAAGATATACAGATGACCAACAGGCACATGCAAAGGTGCTCAACACCAATTATTAGGAAAATGCATATTAAAACCACAATAAGAAAACACCTCACATCTGTTAGAATGGCTACTAAAAAACAAACGAACAAAAACAAGAAATTACAAATGTTAGTGAGGATGTGGAGAAAATGGAAACTTTGTGCACTGTTGGTGAGAATGTAAATTGGTGTAGCCACTATGGAAATTATAGTGGCCTCAAAAAATTAAGAACAGAACTACTGTATGACCCCTCAATTCCACTCTGAAATCTTTATCCAAAGAATATGAAAACACTAATTCAAAAAGATACATGCACCACTATGTTTACTGCAGCATTACTTACAATAGCCAAGATACGGAAACAGTCTAGGTGCTTATTGACAGATGGATGGATAAAGAGGATGTGGTACATTTATACCATGGACTACTCAAACATAAAAAATAATGAAATCTTGCCATTTACGACAACACAGGTGGACCTTGAAGATATTAGGCTAAATGAAGTAAGGCAGAGAAAGACAAATACTGTATTATTTCACTCATACATGGAGTCTGAAAAACCAAACAAATGAACAAACAAAACAGCAAGAGTAGTGGTTATGGGGCAGAGTTGGGGAGTGAAATGGGTCAAGAGGGTTAACTAGACAGTGACAGATGTTAAACAAGCTTCGTAGTGTATACAGATGTCGAATTATAAAGATGTACACCTGAAACTTACATTTAAAGGGAAGGGGGCATAGTCATGGTGAAATACTACCCTGTCCCTAAAAATGTATAAACTACAACTACAGGCGATATCAGAAAAAAAATCTCAAAAAAAAAAAAAGTCAAGTAAAGGAGCCTGGTACAAAGGAGTACATTCCATATGAAAATGGAGACATTACCATTCATCTTATAGGGTAGCAACAGAATTTCACAAAAAGTACCAGCACAGTTCCTTCTTCTCTCTCTGCTTTCCTCCCTCCCTCCTCTCTTCCTTCCCTTCCACCCACCTCCAGGTATAAACTACTCTGTTGATGACTTTCTTAAAAACATTAAGTAAAACTGTCCTACCAAAGACGGTAAGCATCTCCGGGTTGTAAAACAACCTCAGAGACAGTATTATATCCATGAAATTGAAAGGGCCAGGTGTTATAAGAGGTGGTCTCCAGGACCTTCAGATTTTTCAAAGTCCATGGTTATAATTGTTTTTGAAATAACTTTTATTTTAAAAAAATTCAAAGAAATTCCCACTTTTACGTTCAGTATCCTTCTCACACCCCTGTAGAAGATCCAGAACATCAGTGACTGCAGATTTGATGTCTGTCTACACAAGCTACAGCTTTGACAGCACAACTGCTTTAGTCATGGGGATTGTGAAATAAGAGTGACATCTATGATAGCATAATCTCCAGATTTACAGAGATGAAATATATTTTTTCCTCAAACACTTGAAACAGATTGCATTTTGGTCATGTGCCTTCTTCTGCTTAAAACGTCAAACAAAATATGTACACCACGGGCATTATTCTGAGTGCTTTAAAACAAATCCTTTATTCCTTAGGTCAGTGAGAGAATAGAAGTGATTTGCACATCTGTTTATCTGTCCTACTGCTGTGGGGGGGCTGGTGGAGACTGTAAGAAAGGATCTATGAATACAGACAGAAAAATTTTACAGTGATTTTGAAAGTAATGATTTATAATGTCAGTCTTCCAAAGGTGTGAATAACAATTAAATGCAGTATGTAAGTCATTCTGCCTTTGCTGGTAACACTTACAGCTCTAGTGATTAAGACTCGGATTTTCAAAAATCTTTTCCCTGTACAAAATATCCAGCAATAGAATGTTATTATCAGGAAGGGGCTAAATCTGAAGTCGACTATGAAAACTACAGCTCCAATTCAGGAAGCATGGTATCTGGAGATACCTTGGGTGATAAAGAAAGCTTACTTGGTCAGTTAAGCAACAGTCTCAATATGACATGTTTCCCTACAGAAAAAGAGAGCAGTATGGGGCGACTGGGTGGCTCAGTTGGTGAAGCGTCCGACTTCGGCTCAAGTCATGATCTCGCGATCTGTGGGTTCGAGCCCCGCATCGGGCTCTGGGCTGACAGCTCAGAACCTGGAACCTGCTTCGGATTCTGTGTCTCCCTTTCTCTCTGCCCCTCCCCCACTTGTGCTCTGTCTCTCTCTGTCTACCAAAAATAAATAAATGTAAAAAAAAATTAAAAAAAAAGAAAAAGAGAGCAGTATAAGAAAATTCTAAGTGATTTATGACTGAAATTACTAGGAGAACTGAGTATCTCCTATCCATCCCACCCCCCAGAATAGGATTATGCTAAAGAGAATCATTCCTAAACTGGGGACTTGTTATGATTTCAATGAATACCCCCACCATGGCATTGACAAGAGAAATGGCAAACTTAACATGTAAAAAAGATTTTCACCTGCTTAATCCAAATTCCACTGGCCATAGGAAACTTTATTGTTTAAAGAGAACTTGAAGAGAGATTAAACACAAAAGATTCAGTTCTTATGGCAAACTAATTTTGATATATAAACAGAGAAAGTCACTGCCACTGAAATATACTGACTCGAAATGCTTACAGAGATGTATTTTATTTATCCATAGATAGCAGGCAGTGATAAAGACTACATTCTTATCTTTGCTCTTTAATGTAATTAACTTCACAGAGTTCAGCAGGCCACTGAGATTTCGTCCTTATTCAGAGCTAAAGCAAAGTTCCACTATTCTCTACAATCAAACAGCAACTTGGCAAAGAATCCAGGAGGCCCTTTGCTTTTCCCTTCTCCGGGCCTAAACCGCAAGCTTGCTAACACTGGTGTTCTAAATGCACAGAACTGGAGTCAGTAGGAGACTCGGGTTGGGGGACAAAATGGAAATCGTAAAGTGAGAATCTTTTCACTCGAAAACTACCTGGCAATGGCATTCTGAGATTCTGAGGCACTTGTAAATCACATTTAAGTATGTCTGTTTTCTTGCCAGCTATTGTGGTCCTCCTAAATCTGAGAAGACTTTCTTTAGACACAGGAAGAGACTGGGACTTAGAAGGAAAATTCTGTTGTGGAATCATCTTTCTATCAGGAGTCTTCAGATATGTGTATTTCTAGACATAATCTATATTTCTGCACTGCTTAATGTCATTTGACATCCAGTACTAACAAGAGTCTACCTTCTCCCCTGGCCTCCAAGCAGCCCCCAAAGTCTCCAGTTTATGCCTCTGGCATTCCAAACGTTGTAAAGAGCTGCTGCTTTATCTTCGTACAGACCTCCCAACCTCCGATGGGGCCCGAAATGATGATCTGTTACCACATTAACATCTTCTGACTCACCTGGTAGTTCATCAAAGAGAATTAAGTCTCTAAGAAAAGGAGGAGGGGTAGGGACTCGGTAATATTAATGAGAGAAAGGGTAGTCCATGTTTTAAGGACAAATCAGAATTCTACTATTTTATTTCATATTCTGTCTAAATAAACCGCTCCAAAATGGCTTTATTAGAAATTCAGAGACTTCATGAATAGAAAGGGAAAAACAACAACAAAAAAATCAAATACGGGTTGAACAAATTCCACCCTGGCTTAGCAGAGTGGTAGATTAGTTTTAAGTAGTACCGTGTTGTAGTGAGTAATAGTTTTTAAGGGAGTGCTCGTGTATTTGGGTTGTTCTATTTCATAGTCCCAAGACACTGAGAACAAATATCCAACATGGAGTTTTTACTGTAAAACTATCCAGCTTCACTTGTTTTCCAAGAGACTCATAGCCAAGGTGATGTGAACTTCCCCTATGCTGTCAAGGCAAGTCCATGGTATAGCACATCACAATGAGAAGCCCTCTCCCACAGCTCTTCTGAGACCACGTGGAGCCTGGGAAAATGCCTCCAAGTGGCCTGCTGAGCCATCAGGACTGCAGGACAGGTAAGCACTGCTTCCTAGCTGGCCCCACCCAACACAGCCTGGCTCTCCTCCAGCCAAGCCTTGTCCCAAACAAGGCAACCTCAAAGTAGGAAGGCCTATTTTGTCCCATAATACTTCTCTCCCTGAGATGACCTCTTCATTATCAGTAACATCACTGACAATGATGAAAAATGTCAAACATCCAGAAAAGTAGAAAAACAGTGCCATGACCCCCCAAACCCCACCATCTAAACTCAATAATAGTTAATATTCTGTCATGTTTCAAATACATATTTGGTAAACCATTTCAAAATACATTAGATGTCATGACACTTTACTCCTAAATATGTGAGCACAGACTCACATATAACAAGACATCCTCCTATATCACCAAGATAGTATGATCAAAACTGAGCATGACAGGGGCGCCTGGGTGGCGCAGTCGGTTAAGCGTCCGACTTCAGCCAGGTCACGATCTCGCGGTCCGTGAGTTCGAGCCCCGCGTCGGGCTCTGGGCTGATGGCTCAGAGCCTGGAGCCTGTTTCCGATTCTGTGTCTCCCTCTCTCTCTGCCCCTCCCCCGTTCATGCTCTGTCTCTCTCTGTCCCAAAAATAAATAAAAAACATTGAAAAAAAATTAAAAAAAAAAAAAAAAAAAAAACTGAGCATGACATTATTGGTCTGTCAAATAACCAGTCCATACTCAAATTTCCCAAACTATCCCCAAAATGTGTATCAATGAACCTCCTCTTGAATTAGAATCCAACCAAAGATCATGCATTGCATTTGGTTATGTCTCTTACATTCCTGTAATCTAGAATAATGTCTCCCTTCCTTTTATTCTTAATTATGACCTTTTAAAGGGATCAGGCTAGTTGTCCTGTAGAGTGACCTCCATTCAGAATTTGCAGTTAAAAAAAATAAGATCTCAGTTGCCTAAATACAAATTTTCAACCTGCATGCTCTTTTACAATGCCAGCCCTTTATTAGTTTTGACAGCTTCCTTTAAGTTCTGCAGGAAAGAGCAGGTTCAAACTAACACTGTAATTATAATTCAAAGTCTGGAACACAGATGACTTGAATATTTAGTCCTAAAGATAATTTCAAAGAAGTGAGATCTTAAATTTATAAACACTTAAATTTTTAGCAAAGGTAAGCAGGTGGGGTAGTGGTCTCATTCTTGTTCTAAGAAAGGGCACTTTGTGACAATCAGATGACTGTGTGCTGACCTGGAAGCAGCTCCACACTATGTACCAGTTCAGACTTGTGACTGTTTCCAGTCTGAGGTCATGAGTCAGCTCTCATTCTCCTTCTGAAGACCTGGTGAGATTTAATAAGAGGGTAGGAAGAAAGGGGCTGATAGCTACTGAGTACTGACAATGTCTTCATCCATGCTAGACTAGACCAGGAACATATACAGCCATTTTAAAAAATGAAGAATATGTGTGTTTTAAAGCTATTTCATTCAGGAAAAAATGAATTATAACTCATTACTTCTGAAATTGTCCATTCAGTAAGTCACATCTGTCCTTATAAGATGGCCAACGGTAGAGAAATCACAAGTGTGATATCATCACTTAGAACATATACAGGGAGGTTGGGTGTGAGATGGAGACTTTGGAAAAGCCCTTATGGGGCCCTTTGAAACATGTTATAGGCCTAAGTGTGATCTTCACCATTGTTGGTGATGGGTGGGGTTGGGGACAGGGGTTGCTCTGTGGGAACCAAAAAACAAGTCTTACCATAAGTTTAAGAACACACACACACACACACACACAGGATCCTAGTTTAAGACCACAACTGGGAAACAATTTGGGTGGGTAAGTGGAATATTTGGTCCTGGGCTAAAAATTTCACTTATTACCCAAGATATTTAGAGACTCCAAAAGGATCCCTTGAGATAACATTTCACGTTCTTAAATAAGGACAGTACTGGACGCTGAGTCACAATAAAGCTATGTCTATTTGAGGCCAAAACAAATGGGGCAAACTAGTTAGTTCCATGAAAAAAAAAAACAAAAAAAAAAAAAACAAACCAAAAACCTACGAACAAAATGATTACTTGAGGCCAAATTTACTTAGAAAAACAATTTTCTACCTGTCACTTCATTGGCTTTGTATGCAATACCACTGGCCCCATGTGCTATTAATTTTACTATCTATGGGACCATCAGAGAATGTTACCATTCAGTGAGAAAGCTCAGGCAAAAATTAGAATAAAACAAATTGAGAAATTATTACTTTAGCTTTCTTTCCCATACTGCTTTCCTATTTTTTTTTTTGTTTATAAAAATATGCCCTTAACATCAGGTATGAAAACCATGTTTAGATAATGTTCAAGCACAGACAAAATGATATTCAAAATGATGGCTCCCACAATCATAACTCTGCCAGACGATGCATAATAATGAGGACGATAGAACTGGGCACTTATGAAAATCTCAAAGTTCCCTACAAAACCCTTCACTCACCTTTAAATAACTATGTATAAAAGAAACAGAGATTTTGTTTATTTATTTTGAGAGAGAGAAAGAGTGCAAGAGGGGGAGGAGCAAAGAGAGAAAGGAAAAGAGAGAATCCCAAGCAGGCTCTGTAGTGTCAGCATGGAACCCGACATTGGGCTTGATCTCACAAGCTGTGAGATCATAACCTGAACCAGAATCAAGAGTTGGAAGTTTATTCAACTGAGCCACCCAGGTGACCCAAGAAACAGATCTTTTATTTCTAAATGAGGGAGCTGGTTGTTTGAACTGTTGGCTGTTCAAGCAGGCCGCTCTTGCAACAACTTTCAAACTTCCTGTGTATAAGATGAGAAGCACCAGATGAAGCATATCCTCTGTGGCCTCCCTCTCTTGCAGGGGGTCCATTCCAACTCTGAGATTCTATGACCATGTGCAATGAGAAAAAGAGTTGATGAACCACTGGACTATTCGAACAGGATTGCAGAATCACAGGACAAGAAACATCTTTGAACAGCCATCTAGCTCACTTCCTGCTTATTAGCCAGGATCATATTTAAATCATATTTTAAAAACACCACCAAATGCCAAATGAGAAGATGCCAAACCTAGGCATGTGTGACTTAATTCTTCCTTTACCATTTGAAATGAGATTGCAAACTTTGATGCTTTAAAGGACAAGACAGCAAAAAGGCTGGGTTTGGACTCTGGAAACCAGAGAAAGCACATGCCTGGTTAAAAGGGGACAGAAGCTATTGAACTCCAGCATCAGCTGCCACTGGAAATTAGGGCACCAGGGTACCAAATTTTAGGCCTTTCCAGAAAAGCTAAATATCTAAATTTTTATATGAAATCTCCCAAATTTTAAATTAGCAATGAACTAAAATATAGCAGTCCAAGTACAGTTTTTCTGAAGGCAGCTTCAGCTTTGCACCACCAGTTGACAATTTGTAATCTAAATTCCTCGCACTGCAGTTGAAGTTCATTTTCTTGTGTTCTGCTTTCAGCAGAGATGAAAGAAAGCTGGCTGCTACCAAATGCTTGGAGATAGGTAGTCAGTTTCAATCTAGTCATTTATTCTAAGCTAAATAAACCCAGGTCCTTAACCTCACTACACAGGACATGTTTATCTACATTTAAATTATTCTGACACCTCTAAGTCCTGACATTAAAGATACACAGCTAAGGGTTTGACTCAATGTGGGGGAAAATGAAAAGATTATGCAATTTTAGAAATCATTAATCGTATGAATGTGTGAGATCTGTAGTTTAAAAATCACAAAACTTACATTTTTTAAAAAAAGGACTTGGAAGGTTTGAGTAAAACACCAAGTTCTGGGTTGGAAGGGCTAATTGTTATAAAGATGTGCATTGTTCCCATATTTATTTATTTAACAAACATGTACTGAATGCCTATTACGTACCAGACAATTCCAATCAGGATCACAATGAAAACATTTTTGTGTGTGCGTGGTAAGAGTAGGGAGCAATTTCAAAGTTGCCAAATTAATTCTAAAATTAATCTAGAAGAATAGACAAATAAGAACAGCTACATGAAAAAACTCAAAATGAAAAAAAATTCTAATTCAAAGTAATGTATATATAATGTGTTTTAAAAAAAACCAACTAGACAAAAATAAAAAGGTTTATAAAGTTAAATCACCAATAATCCAACCACCCAGAAACAGTTACTTTTTTCACCTTGACTTTTGATGACCTCCAGATCTTTTCTGAAGACATATAAACACACATATATTCCTATTTCTTTTTACAAAAATGGAATCACATGACAAAAGCTGCTTTATAACCTGATTTTTCTTTAAAAAACTCAATGTACATGAACTTTGTGTATGTTACCACTTAGGAATCCACTTTCACTCTTTTCCAATTTAATATTCACTAGAAGATGGTTCCTACTGATCTGTAAAGCTGGTTCTGCCATATACAGGCCTCTCTCTTTTTTAATGTTTGTTTATTTTTGAGAGAGATACAGACAGAGTCAGAGCAGGGGAGGGGCAGAGAGAGAGGGAGACAACAGAATCCGGAGCAGGCTTTAGGCTTCGAGATGTCAGCACAGAGCCCGACACTGGGCTTGAACCCACGAACCACAAGATCATGACCCAATCTGAAGTCAGACATCTAACCTAATGAGCCACCCAGGCGCCCCTAGGCCTCTCTTTTAGAGTTATTTTATTCCATTGACTTATCAGTCAATATGCACTGTATTAATTACCTAAGCTTTATTTACAATAAACCTTAATATCCAGTAGGGCAAGTTCCTTTCTTGACCCTCGAAGCTGTTTCTAGTCCTCATCAAGAATTACTCCTGGTCCTTTATGCTTTCCTATAGCTTTTAATGTTAGCTTGTCAAGTTGCATGAAAAAATTGACAGTTTGATTAGAAAGGCCCTGAATTTATAGACCAATTTGGAGACAAATGGGACTTCCTATATATTTGACATGGCAGACCTCCCAATTATTTTTGAGGACTTAAAAAAACGTCTTTCAGTAAAGTTTAGAATTTTTCTATGTAACATTCTTGCATACTTTATTAAGTTTATTATGAGGTACTTCCTATTTTTTATTGTTGCCATCACATATATTGCTTCCTAAAAATTACATTTTCAAATTGTCTGCTGTTGCAATTGACTTTTGTATGCTGACCTGCAACTGAAAAATCTATTAAACCCTCTTATTAATTCTAATAATTGGTCACTATATTTCCCTTAGACTTTTCATGACACTTTTATTCTTTATTTCCAAATTTCCCATCTGTATTTTTTCTCCTGACTTATAGTTTGGGCTAGAATCTCCAGTAAATGTTGAATATTGTTCCTAGTAGGAATCGCTGTGGTACCCTTGATTATAAAAGGAACACTTTTAGTGATTTAGCAATGAGAACAGTATTTGTTTCCATTTCACCTAAGTTTTCAAATTTATTAGCTTTTGTAATAGGCACATCACAGATTTGTGGCTCTGTCCTTAAGGACATGCAGTGAACTGCTTTCTCCTACAATGTTTATGTAGACTATCTTCTGTTCTATATTTTCTATTCAGCATTTGTTTGTAACAAACATTCTCCTCAAATTTGTAACAAACAAATCCCCTCAGTTGGGATTTGTATCCCATTTTAAAATGTGCTAGGTCTTTTTTCAATTTTTGATGTGTTCACTTGAGTTATGTACAAAAACAGTAAACATTCCCAAAGTTTATCATCAATCCTGCTATCTCACAGTTCTTAAATAAACCACTATGAAGTTTAAGTAACCACCAACTAGTCTAGAGTCTTTCCAAGGCCCAATCATAAGCCCACTGCTCATATTTAAATCACATGGGGAGTCGGAAGCTCCAAGGCTGGGGTCATTTTCAACTCTACAGATTCTTGTATCCCTAGCACCCAAGAATCTGATGTAGATCTGGGAAAGTTGCAGACACTTGTATTCTTTTTGAAGAGTTCCAAGGGATTCTGATGCACAGTTCAGGTTTGGAAGTCACTGCTCTAAATCTTATTTTATTGAGTTACTGGTATGGAATTAGTAGCAAGAGTCTTGCTAGAGTAATGGTGGTGGTACATTACAAAGTTCTTGAAGATAAACACAAAATGCAAGTCCTATAAGTGAATATAAGAGAGAAATCACCCTTGCTCCTTAAACACAAACAAAGAGGCCTCTAGCAGGAGCACTATAGCAACAGTGAAGAGGCATAGGGAGAAAGCTAATTTCTAAGGCACTCAAGGCCCAAACTACCAAGGCAATTTATGAGAAGCCAATGCATATTAGCTCAATTATTATCGCCTCTCTGGAGGATTTCAAAGAACAAGTCTCATGCCTCCTTTGTTTTCTTTTCTCTCTCTCCCTCTAACTGCCAGATGATCTACCTTTTCACAGAAAAAAAAAATAAAATCACCACATACTTTTCATTTTTTATCTTCCACAAGTCCCTACAGTTCACCTAAAATGTACATCAATTTGATATGTAAAAATTAAAGTGATAGGTATGCAATGACTTATAATCGTAATTAAGATGCTAATCAGATCACACACAGACTCAGATTAACAAGAAATGTACGATGTTTGCTATGACTCAGGTTTTATTATTTCCGAAACACTACCTTGATATTCCTGTCTTCACTGTCTAAACAAGGAAAAACTTAGAAGAATGTGTAAAGAGAACTTTTTAATGTTGTTCTGCTTACACAGTATTTACTGATAATATAAGTATCAAATGAACAAATAAAAAATACTGGTTAATATAAAAAAATCATCAAACAGAACCTCCAACTTCATCGTATACACATTCTTACCATGAAATTAAGAGAGATATAACAAGACATGTGCTTCCCAATGAGTGGCAACAGGAAATACACCCTATCTAGCACAAAGTATTCTTGCATAAGAAACAACAACATACAAGGGATCTGACCTCATCAAGAGTGTGGGTCTGACTACCAGTTTACAGGAAATACAGGGGCTGGAAGAATATTAACGCCACCATGCAGATGCAGCCAGCCAAACCCAAAATGTGGGAAATTCCAGAGGACACTTGACCTAGTTTCTCTGATAAGTAAACAACAAGAAAAAAAAAAAAAAAAACAGGAGGGACGTTCCCCTAAGTTCAAAGAGATAGTCACCTATTGTAAAGAGAATCAATCAAATGCAGTGAATGTGTGGACCAACCTTGTTTAGACCCTCATTTGAACAACCCAACTATAATAGAATTGAAGAGATAGAGAAATCTGAAGACGGACTATATATTTGATGACATCAAGAATTTTTTTTCTCCCTTGGGACGCCTGGATGGCTCAGTAGGTTAAGCATCCAACTCTTGATTTTGGCTCAGGTCATGATCTCGTGGTTTGTGGGATTGAGCCCTGAGTCAGGCTCTGCACTAACAGTATGGAGCCTGCTTGAGATTTTCTCTTTCCCTCACTCTCTGCCCCAACCCGACTTGTGCACTTGTGCACATCCACGCTTTCTCTTTCTCAAAATAAATAAACATTAAAAAAAAACCTTAATGGCACTCTGCTCATTAAAAAAAAAAAAAAAAAAAGAAAACTTAGGGGCACCTGGGTGCGTCAGTCGGTTAAGCATCTGACTTCAGCTCAGGTCATGATCTCTCAGTTCATGGGCTAGACACCTGCACTGGGCTCTGTGCTGACAGCTAGGAGCCTGGAGCCTGCTTCAGATTCTGTCTCCCTCTCTGCCCCTCCCCGCTCGCACTCGGTCTCTGTCTCTCTCAGAAATAAACATCTTAAAAAATTTTAAACACCTTATTTTTTAGAGTCAAATACATTGCATCACTCATGTGTACAATATATGATATCCAGGATTTACCTAAAATTATGTGGGAGTGGGGGGCAGGAAGAACAAGTCAGGGGTAAATGAAATAACATTTGGCCATATGTTAAAAATGCGATGCTGCGTGATGGATAAGAGGGGACTCTTGGATAATCTATTGTATGCATCTGAAATTTCTAGTAAGTTTAAAAACAAAAGAGAGAATTCTTCGAAGACTTAAATTTAAAAAAGAAGACCATAATTTGATGAAAACCTTCAAGAACCTTAAAGCTGATGAATTTTTCTTTTAAATATTTATGTTAATATCATCCTTCTTTCAAAGTTTCAGAACATAAGTCACAATTAAAGTTTGCTTTTCTAATTTTCTAACTTTGAAAATAACATTTTACAAAAAAATGCAAAAGCATTCTTTATTGTGTTGTGAATTATAACCATAATCTTTAGAATAATTTTTGTAAGTAGATAACAATTAAAAAGCAACCTAAACAGAAATGATCTAATAGGTGATTGTAAAGCTCTCATCTTCCTTAAGCCTTAAAAGTAAGCACACTATCGCATTTAAAGTAGGGATGGTAACCTCGTTCTTTCATGACTACTGGCCCAAGTTGAAAAGGTAACTGATTATAGAAATAGGTATAGATATAGATACATATACATACAGTCTGCAGGTTCAAGCCATACTACCAGCCTGTTACATATGGAGTAAAAAGTGCACCATACTTAAAAAAATATATAGCCTTGCAGTAAAAGGAGCACATGTCCACAGGGCACCTGGGTAGCTCAGTTGGTTAAGTGTCCAACTTCAGCTGAGGTCATGGTCTCACGGTTTGTGAGTTTGAGCTCCGTGTTGGGCTCTGTGCTAACAGCTCAGAGCCTGGAGCCTGCTTCAAATTCTGTGTCTCTCTCACTGTCCCTCCCCCATTTGCGCTCTTGCACTCACGCTCTCTCTCTCTCTCTGTCCCTCAAAAATAAATAAACATTTAAAAAAATTTTTTTAAAGGAGCACATGTCTAAAAGCAGAATCGGGAATCTGACAAAGATAAAGGAGACCCTCCTGCTAAAAACACACAAAATCTGGGTAAAAGAAAAACATGCTTAAGTACATAGCAGAACTCAAAAGAAACGGAAATATCAAGGAAATACCAGAAATGGAGAGGTAAAGAGTAGGAAACGAATGGGCTGACACTCTAATGGCCTATAGAAAAGCTTTAGATCAGACATACACAGGAGAGGACCCAGTCTCCACTGCCCCGAGGAGTAGACACTGCTCCATCACTCCACAAAAACCCCTTTCTCTCTTGATTTGTGTGCTTTTTCTTTTGTTGAATGCTGAGAACTCACCAGCCCCTGAGGCTCCACAAAAGTCTCTCTTAATGTTTCATTGTCCCAAATCTCCCAGCTTCTTGGATACCCATCCCACAGAACTACCTTTCTTCATGTTGTTCCTCATTCCCACCT
This sequence comes from Panthera uncia, assembly GCF_023721935.1. NCBI lineage: Eukaryota > Metazoa > Chordata > Mammalia > Carnivora > Felidae > Panthera > Panthera uncia. The sequence goes on along the minus strand of NW_026057578.1, from coordinate 35,596,769 downwards.
TCCAAAGGCAAGCATTTTTAGGGTGCCCCTCCGCTCTCGGTCACATGACTGGAGTGGAAGCCAGCCACAGTCCTGCCTTCTTTTCTTCATAGAAGCTTTCTCTCTTCCTTTCACTGGTTTTAGTAGAAGGTTCATATGATAGGAGGCCTTTACACTTGGGACTTGAAAATACTGGACAGTGCAGTGCTTTGGAGTCCCTGAGAGGGAGTCCTGGAGATGCCAGTGAGGCAGTGGAGCGGGATGTGAGTTTCAAACTGATACTCACCTAAGCAAGGGCATCAATGCCCTGTATTTCCTTCCATCTTGTGCACTGCACCGTCTGTCCCACTTCCTGCCCTGGCCTCATCTTCTTCACTGGCTTGCTATGTTTGTCTTCATCTCTTCTCAGTGGCATACCTCTCCATGGCCTCTCCCATCACCGAGGTTCTACAAGAAGCTTCTCCTGCTTCTTCTCAGGGTTTTCCTCCACACCAGCCCTGTCCACACCTCCTGTCATCACCTCCCCCCTCCTCAGTCTTGCCCTGGGGTCTACTCAAGCTTACTCTCCATGGGTCTGCTTTTCCTGGTCTACCTGCCCTACACCCCTCCACTCTGCTGATTCCCATCACTGAAACCGCTTCCCACACATTGGAGCAAAAGCCTTACTTTCTTCTCAGCTCTCTTCTGAAAATACAGCTTTTCTAGAAAAAAGTTCTCTGGGCTCAGGAAAAATAGAAAATTCCTTAGAAACGGAAGGAAGGCCAATATTGTTAAACAAGTTTGGGCTGCACATCTCTGTCTGGGAATTATGTTAGTCAAATAACATAAAATAAATATCACACTGATGGTGAGCTGCTACTGAGGGAGCAGGATGGCAGCACATGGGAGCAGTTCCATACAAGTGAGACATTCTAAAAGTAAAGATTTTACTCTTTCTGATCCTGTAAATGATCTGAGTAGAGGAGTTATAGGGACTGGTGTGAACACAAAATGAATGCCTTTTTTTCATCCTGTCAAAAGCCAGATGTTCCTCTAAAAATAATAATCAAACCATAGTCTTACAACTCGCCCTACCTGTGCCTCTACTACATACAAGAACTATGTGAAGCCCCAGGTACGTCACAAAAACCACTCAGCTCCTGAGGGGCTCAACTGAGGTCAGAGGGAGAGACAACAGTTAAAGGATGATGGTTACAATGTAAGTGCCACAACAAAGACCTGCATTGGGAGCTGTGGGGGCCAAGAAAGGGTATGTCTCACTAAACAAGGGAGAGTAACAAACTAAAGTGGGGAAGGCCATCCCCAAGGAAGGGAAGCATCTAAGCAGAGCCTGGAGGCATCAAGAGGACCATGCTGGAAGGGCTGAGAATGGTGGGCACTGCAGGCATGTCTGTGTCAGACCACAGCTGGGAGGCAGATGAGGCTTAGAGTTCAGGATGAAGAGATGAAGTACAGGGGAGAGATGGGGAGGGATAAGCAAAGGTGCTTGGACTTTGACATGTAGTCAGCTTTACAGCCTAAAGTAAAGGATTTTAACAGGAGTTACTGAGATCCATTAGCATCCCCAGTCATACCTTACAAATACTGATGACTCACTGTGGGTTTCCATTAATATGAAGATCTTGACTAAACTGAGGATCACTTTTTTCCTCACTGATTTGGTTAAAGTGGAATACAGTTGATGAATTTGTCGAAGAGTATAATTTAATCTAAAAATCCTAGAAAAAATCTTTGGCAAAATTAATATTTTATTAATTCATTAAAAATAAGGTGTATATAACAATTTTAAATGATGTTTACACTGATTAAGTTAAAAGAGACACTTGATCCTGATTAGTGAATGCCAGCTTTAACCCTGCTGGGAAAAAAATAACATAACATTACTAGAAAGCTAATTAAAATAGGTTGGTACTGGCCTAAGGACAGACATGTAGAAATAGAACTGAAAGTCCAGAAATAAATCCTTGCGTTTACTGATAACTGATTTTCAATAAGGGGGCCAAGACAATTAAATTGGGATAGAAAGATCTTTTCAACAAATGGTACTGGGAAAAATGGAAAACCACATGGAAAAGAACAAAGCTGGACCCTACCTCATATCATACACAAAATCAATTCATTAACTCAAACTAGATCAAAGATACAAATGTAAGAGTTAAAACTATAAAAGTCTTAGGAAAAAACACAGGCATAAATCTTCATGGCTTGGGATTAGGCAATGGTTTCTTAGATATAATACAAAAAGCACAAGCCACAACAACAAAAAATTGAATAAATTGGACACCATCAAAATTAAAAACTTCGGTCCATAGGAGAAAAATTTTGCAAACTATCTATCTGATAAGGGACCTGTATCTAAAATATGTGAAGAACTCCTACAACTCAGGGCGCCTGGGTGGCTCAGTTGGTTGAGTGTCTGACCAGCTCAGGTCATTATCTTATGGTTCATGAGTTTGAGCCCCGAATCAAGCTCACTGCTGTCAGCGCAGAGCCTGCTTCAGAGACTCTGTCCCCTATTCTCTGCCCCTCCCCATCATGTCCTCTGGCTCTCTCTGAAAAATAAATAAAACATTTTAAATAAATAAATAACCCCCTACAACTCAATAATTTTTTAAAAAAGTCAATTTAAAAATGAACAAAAGATTTGAATAGATGTTTCTCCAAAAAAAGATATATAAATGGCAGATAAGTACTTGGATACAGGGTAAACATCATTAGCCATCAGGGAAATGGAAATCAAAATCACAATCAAAGCCACTTCATACCCACTAGGATGACTATAATCAAAATGACAAATAACAAAGTGTTGACAAGAATGTGGAGGAAATGGAATCCTCATACACTTTTGGTAGGAATAGGAAATGGTACAGCTGCTTTGAAAAAGTCGGAAGTTCCTCAACATATTAAACACAGAGATAACAAATTACCCAGAGATTCCATCTTTAGGTATATACTCATGAGAAATGAAAACATATATCCACACAAAAACCTGTGCAAATATTCATAGTAGCATTATTCACAATAGCCAAACAGTGCAAATCCAAGTGTCCCTCAACTGATGAATGGATAAACAAAATGTGATATATCCACACAATGGAATATTATTTGGCAACAGAAAGAAATGAAGTACTACCAGTAAATGCTTACAACCTGGATGAACATTGAAAACAATATGCTAAGTGAAAGCCAGTTATGAAGAACAACATATTGTAAGACTCCATTTATATAAAACATCCAGAGTAGGAAAAATCAGTAGAGACAGAACTAAATTGGTGGAAACTCTGGGATGGGAATGGGAAGGATGCTGGGGTAAAATGGAGAGTAACTGCTAATGGGTATAGAGTTTCTTTACGGAGGAACAAAAATGTTCAAAAAGGGGTTCTGGTGACAGTTGCACAACTTTGTGAATATATAAAAGCCAATAAATTGTAAACTTTACCTTTTAATAGTTTTTTTTAAGTTTATTTTTATTTATTTTTTTGAGAGAGCGAGCAAAGGAGGGGCAGAGAGAGAGGGAGAGAGAGAAAATCCCAAGCTGGCTCCACGCTGTCAGCAGAGCCAGATGCGGGACTCGATCCCAAGGACCGTGAGATCATGACCTGAGCCAAAATCAAGAGTGAGACACTTAACTGACTGAGCCACCAGGTGCCCCTAAACTGTATACTTTAAATGAGTGAATTGTAGGGTATGTAAATTATATCTCAATAAAGCTGTTATTAAACAAACAAAAAAAGAATGGGATAAAATGCTATTCAACTAAATTGGTGGGAACTGTCAGTGTTCTTAATTCTGAAATCCCCAAATCAAATAAGAAGAATGCTTTCCTCTAACTGAATATGTCAGAGACTTCTAAAATGGGGTATATGACTGGTTGATCATGCTGGTGAATGCTAAGAGGCTACACAGAAAAAATGTTCCCCATCATTTTACTAGATTCATCAAATGCCATCTATGAGCTTTTGATGTGTGAATTCTATAATTTTCCAATAGTAGGCCTCCTTGCCCTACAGTTATCCTAATTAAATTTCACTGGTGTCTTTTAAGAATACCATATACAATTCCAAGTCCCCGAAGTTTATTCAGTCTAATTTTTACTTTTCTAAAATACTAGAGGAATGGGGTGTCTGGGTGGCTCAGTCGGTTGAGCGTCCGACTCAGCTGTGCTGACAGCTCAGAGCCTGGAGCCTGCTTCAGATTCTGTATCTCCCTCTCTCTCTGTCCCTTTCCCACTAGTGTGCTCTCGCTCTCTCTCTCTCTCTCTCTCTCTCAAAAATAAACATCAAAAAATTTATTTTTTAATAAAATAAAATACTAGAGGAAAAAATGATTTAATAAGCTGGAAATGGGGGGGTGGGGAGCATGAAAAAGCTTCCTCATAAGAGAACTATTTATAAACTCTATACTTTTGCTATTAAAAAGTATTTTACTAAAATAAGGATAAACTTGCACACTGCAAAAATTTTAGTCTTCCAAAAGTTCACATTACCTTGAAAGGAAACCCAGAAGCTGTTTTATTTTCAAATATATCTTAAGAAGAAAGATTTCCTAAGTGTTTCAAAAATGTTTTCTATTTAAGAGAAGCCTTTACAAGTCATTCTTTAAATAATGAGAATTTCTTTTCCCCCAAGGGAATAATTTCTATTGCAGTGTTTCTAAGAATATACAGGGTTAAAACCGTGTAAAATAGATTTTCTCACAGTTAGGGGAGAGTGAAACACCGCAAATAGGAAACCAGACAGCTCGGGGGTCAAAACACTACACTTCCAGGTCAGACTTCTGGTTGCAATTAAGTAAAATTCCTGCAAATATTTGTAAGGAAATCATATTTTTGGTGTCTCCTTTCAGCCCTTGTAACTTCTTACTTTCTTTAACAGCAACTTGTATTTGTGGGTATATACATATGTATATTATTTATTAAAGACACACAGAAATACAAAAAAACATAAACATTTAGGTACATAACACACCAACCTATGACCCCAGAATGGCAATTTGATCTTGGACTCAAAGGTAAAATGAGCATTTGTTCTAGGCTTCCATTTTTTTATGTTTCAGATTATGCGGACCCAGTTTTGTTTTTGCTTGACACAGACATGGATAATTTGGTTCTCAAGACATTTTACAAAATAGGTTAAGCCAAGTTTCCCATTAGATTGCATGGTTCATGATCAAATAGTTAAATTTGAATCTGACTGGAGTTTTGGCTGTAAGTAATAACAGCACTGTGTTAGAACAACAAATGTAAACAAGGTCCACAATTAAATGTACCTGAGTAGTTATTAAATATGCTTTCTACTCAACTCCCTGGGAATAGCCCAGAAGCTCACAGCACTTCAAAAAAATACCTACCTCAGAAATCTGTGGTGGATTCACTGACAGACAGATATTCCCTGTTTTAGGTGTTATTACAGTGAGTATAAAATTATTTTGATTAAAAACAATTAAGCAGTAAACTGAGAATCGTAACCATAAAAAAATATTTTCATTTTAGATTTTCCACTTTCACTCTATTAGGGTGACATGTTAGGGAATTTGAAAATGAAAGCACTCTGGTTTTTCATCATCATTTGGGTTGTAGTCCCCACAATTCCCAAGGTATTTAGTTAGCGAATCTCAGTCCCAAAGTGTTAAACCACTGCATGTTCTCCTGAACAAGGGCCTCTTCGCTCGTCTGTCCTCTGTACCCTTTTAAAATCAAAAGGTTTTTACAGATATTTAGACTGTTAGATAACTACTATTTTCTCTCTCTCAAGCTTCTTAATGGCTATTAAATATTAGTGATGTGAAACTCAATTACTACAAATCTTAAACTCTTGGCATGTGACTGGAGAGCCCAGCCAAAGGAAAAGAATTTAAAGGGAACAGACAAGTTGGTAAGGGCTACAGGCACTTCCCAGACATCGGAAGGGTACTGCTGTAGCATGATGCACATAAAACTCCCAAGAAATGAATAGTACATGCCAAGGCAAATAGTTTCCACTCTACCTTGTCATCCCACACATTAAAAAATTATATGCAACCCCTAGGAGAAAAGGCCACTGCTTTATGAGTGGCAGCGGGAGGGTGGGGCAGAGGCGCTTTTCCTCATTAGTATCTGCCCAACACAGGAGAGGTGGCCACTTGTTACGACTTTATCTGGGAGGTACCAAAAGAAAGTGGAGCTTCACAAGAGTCTCACTAGCCTTGTGCCCCCCCACCTCTCACCTCAATATATAAGTGCGTAAAAATCACTTGCACAACACAAAGCCAGTGCCACATGGAACACGTTCCCAGAATGCTGGGAGAAACCACAATTTTCACTGGGTGAACCAGAGAGAATTACAGGCCTCCCATTCAGTTGTCACCATTAGAAATAAGGTGACAAAACAGATCCCCAAAAGAAACGTTGTGTTTTTTTTGTTTTGTTTTGTTTTGTTTTGTTTTTTTTTAAATCTCAGCCCTGTTATCAGTTGAAAGGCCAGTGACTTCCTCTTCCACCCCTTCTCCTCCGGACCCCAGAAGAGCAAGAGTGATGACCAGTTCTACCTGACCACCAAATGGAATCTGCCTTTGGAATGAATATCTGGTAATAAATCATCAGTCTTCACAGAACTGGTAAATAGGCATGGCTCTCAGCCAACTAGGACAACTCCTTAGGAAAAAAAAAAAAAAAAAAAAAAGGTCTTGCAATCACCGTTTGATGACAAAGATCTTTCTGGAACGTCAGAGTCCCAGGGGATCTGGTAGACTGGTTTTGAACTGCCCAGTTCCGGAATATGCAGAAATGTGGGAGCCTTGAGTCTGAATGTAAATGTGAACATGCAGACTCAAAAGGAATACTGGAATTGCATCACCAGGAAAGCAACAGAACTGGCTTTGTAACGTGAAACTAAGCAGTGGCAATATGGACCTTGTTTTATGAGGGAAAAATCATTGTCTTTTTGGTGTGCGTGGTAGGAGGTTAGGGGAGAAGGGTAAGGTGGGAGAGATGGAAGCAGCTTACTCACAGGCCAGTAGGATCAATCCAGTAAGGTTCATGGTAACATTGGCAAAGTTTTCCAGGTGGTTGAACTGAAGTGTGATAACCTCTTGGTGTGGCAGAAAGAATCCTAACCTGTTTTGAAGCTTTGTATACTGTGTGTGGGGGGGGGGGGGGGGGGGGGGGGGGGGGGGGACTTTTGTGTGTTTTAATTTCTTGTAAAATTGAAAAGTGAACAAAAGATCGGCCATTGAAACTGGCAATTTCCACAACAGGTGACTGTAACAAATGGAAATATTAACGCTTAAAGGGTTTAAGGATTTTGTTTTCTTGCCATTTATTACAACAAATGGTTAGCAAAGTCTCCCCAGATTTTGCGAATGCAAAGCATCTTGTGTTGTCGGTCCTGTTTTTAGCACACTTTTAGTAAAAAGTGTAAAACTTTAAGTCCTGCAAATTGCCCTTTCCTGGAAAAATCATCTTTGCTGACACTGTGGCACATTCAGCAGAGGGGCTTAGAGGCACTTGCTTTCATTACTGCCCTTTAAGCTTCTCATGTGGATGAAAGCCTAGAAAATGTTTTTATTGAGTACACTATGGGAAGAAATGTAAATAATAAGCAAAGCTATTTAAACACATGTGTAAAAAGAAAACACATGTTTCCACTGCGCCCTAGGACAAATCTAAGGAAATCCATTTCTATTTGTAAAGGGCTGCGAATATAAAAAAACAATGCCTAAATATTAAGAATATTTACCAGAACAGTAAGTAATTGAAAATGTGTTGTGCTGTTTTGCTGTTTTTCAAACCACGCGAGGGCCCAGTTCTCCCCCTTCAGTCACCCAATGTCTGACTGCCCTAGTCTGAGGACCCCTCCATGTCTGCTTGTGTGACTGCAGCCCAGCTCCGCGGCCACAGCTGGTGTGCGGGACAGGAGCGAAGGCTAACACTCCATGGGAACAGCTGACAGATGTCAAAAGTGGCCGCTGCAGTGAGCAGTGTTTGTCAAGGGCCTATGCTTTCTCAGGGTTAACAGTTGTTGGATGTACAGTAATTTCTACTGTTGTTAATGTGTAAGGATGGATGGTGTTTCACGGCAAGTTTCCCCTGTCTTCTTGGGAAATGCCTGCCGCTTTATGTGGAGGAAGGGCTGGGCTCACAGGGAAAAGGGTTTCACTTGCAAAATTTATTTTAAATAGGAAAAGGCCCTGTTTTCAATGGGCTGGGAAAATAAATACAAACCAAAACAAACTGCACATATACAACTTTGCACTCATGGGGACGCCGGAGAGCAGGGCTCACAATCAGGCCTGTGTCTGAAGAGCAAAGAGAAAGCTTTCTTTGGCAGGTACCATACACTGGGCGTTGGGGAAAGGAGGGGAACATTTCTCAGACAGAGGGAAGAATAGGAAGAACTTGCTTGTTTTGGCGATTCTTGCCTTTTCTCCTCTGGTGTGAACACCCACTGATTTCCTAACATGGTGGTAATGTGCCCCACCACAGAATGCTGCGTGGGTGTGGATGAAGAGAGAGGAAGCCTGGTAATTCAGCCCTGAACATTCGCAGAAGATACCTTGGATGCCACAAAAGAATGAGCAGACGGCTCCATGCATTGGCTAAAGATGGAAGCTAAGATTTTAGAGGCGCATTCAGCTTAGAAGAAAAGCCAAAAAGAAAGCCACTGCAGACAGAAACCACAGTACCCAGGAAAATTTAATTTATTTTATGGCATTTTCCAAAGGACTGGGTTTCTTAGATGTTAAATGCAAGAACAAGGTTATACAAAATGGAATAATAGGCAGTAAAAAAAAAATTTACTGCTCTACAAACACAAAAATGTAGTGAACCTCTAATATTTAGACAATGCACTGAGGTAAGTGCTTGGAGCAGAAAGATGAGCTCTGTTTTGGGGTCTGTTTCTCCCTTTCCATCTTGTGATCAGAGAAGAGGGGATATAAAACCCAAACAAAGATATTCACATTGTAGTTCAGGCAGAACACTGCTCCTGGCTTTCACATGGTTAACTGAAAGCTTTGTTTTCATGATTAGAGGAAAGTTTTATTAAGAGAAAACAAACACATATATACACATACACACACACTCTCTCTCTCCCCCCTTAATCGGGATACTGAAGCAGTGAAGACCGCCCAGATATCAGACAGATGCATTTCCACACCGCCTCTGACACTTACTAGCTCTGTGACCTCAGGCAAGTTGCTCGCACCCTTGAGTTTGTTTCTTGTCTTCAGATCAAGGGTTAAGAATGCTGGCTAGAAGGAGCTACCCTAAGGATCTGCCATGGGTATGCAGACCTGGCACAGAGCTGGTAGCTAGCAGGCTGAAGCTCAGAAACAGGGAACTAGTAGGGGCATGGATGCTAACAGAACCTGGGATGGGGGGCTCTGGAGGCTATGTTTAGTCCCTAGATGCCACAGAGCCAGGACATAATGCAGCTAATCTTACACTGGGGTAGGATGTTGTTCTGACTTTCTGAAAACCAATTGAAAACTACTATTTAATAATTTGTAACTGGGGCACCTGGATGGCTCAGTCGGTTGAGCGTCCTACTTCGGCTCAGGTCATGATCTCACGGTCTGTGAGTTCGAGCCCCGCATCGGGCTCTGTGCTGACAGCTCAGAGCCTGGAGCCTGCTTCGGATTCTGTGCCTCCCTCTCTCTCTGCCCCTCCCCTGCTCATGCTCTGTCTCTCTCTCTGTCAATAATAAATAACATTTAAAAAAATTATAAAAAATAATTTGTAACTCATGACCAATTTCACCTCTACCTTTTGTTGAAGGGGTAAGCGATGTTGCAATGGAAGCATGCCCCAAAGCCTTGACAAATGAACATGTGACTGGTGAACAGAAACTACAATTTGTTCCTTTATTTCTTCCAATGCTTGCATTCCTCCTGAGTAACAGGCTCCGCACTGGGTGCTGAACAGCACAAGAGCCCTGGCCCTCGAAGGAAATGAAGTCTGTCTGGGAAGCAAGGAAGCAACTGGACTCGTAAGTGCTGCTACTGCTGAGGGTGGACTGAGCACATGGGAAAGGGTGGAGGCAGCTCCCAGAGAGAGGTGCACAGAATCAGATAGAGCTCCTCAGGAGGAGTGACACCCAGGCACAGGCCTGCAGGAGGAGGAGGAGATGACCCACCAATGTGGAAAGAGAAGAGAGTTGCAGGGAGAGGAGGGCAACATGTGCAAAGACGCAGAGGTAAGAGTATGATGTTCTGGGGCCTGTGAGTCAGGCTGCAGTGACAAGTTGATAAATGACCACAGAAGCTCTCCCAAGATTGCCTGGCCAAAGCCATCTGGGACCAGCGACTCCTCTCCCTCTTGGAAGAGAGGGGCTCCTCTTGAACTTGGCCTCCCATGGGTCCAGTTGTAGGTCTAGCAAAATCTATAAGCACTGGGCAGTTGGCTTGCCTAGCATTCTCCTGAATAGCCAGACCGCTTGGTGCCTGAATCTGGTACTAAAATGTTTGCCACTGTGCCAAGTGATTGCCCTATGTTCCCCAGAACGCTCTGCACAATGGTGGGGGGCCAACATGGAGAGGACACTACTGCCAGGCCTGTTCCTGGGCAGGCAGCCACCTTGGGGCATGAGAGGTAGTTGCTGAGAAGGCTAATGACCATGACAGACATGGTGTCTACAGACCATGAAAGCCCAAGAGTGGATGTGTCATCTGGTGACTGGATAGCCTAAAATCTGCAGTCAGCTAAGGCCCATGGCTGGCCAAGTCACTTGGTCCACTAGAGGGCCACAACTCAGTAGTAACCTTGGGAGGAACTCTGTCAGTGGCTCAATCCACTGACATCTTTGGCTTATTGGTTAACAGATATGTCCATAACTCCGAATAAAATGGAAAGCATACTTTAGGCCCTACTTAAACTGTATGCTATAGGCTGAACTGTATCTCTCCAAAACTTCTATGTTGAAATCCTAAACCCCAGCACCTCAGAAGGCAACTGTATTTGGATACAGAATCTTTAAAGAGGTAATTAAGCTAAAATGAGGTCATTAGAGTGGGCCTGAATCCAGTATGACTGGTGTCTATATTACATAAAAGGAAAACAGAACACAGATACAAATAAAGGGAAAATCACGTGAAGCCAAAGGGAGAAAATGGCCACATCTACAAGCCAGGGAGAGAGGCCTCAAAAGAAACCAACCCTGCTGACACCTTGATCTCAGAATTCCAGCTTCCAGAACTATGAGAAAATAAATTTGTCTAAGTCACCCAGTTGGTGGTAATTTTTTACGGGAGCCCTAGCAAATTAATACATTATATAATAGAAAAAAAGTCTAGGTCTGGTGAACAGGGGCCTGACTTGGGCTACCTTGAAGGAGAGCCACAGCCTCTTACCCAGTCCCCAGATTTGACTCAGTTCTCAGAACTGTATCTCCTTGAATAGAAAGCCAGGCATCCCTCAAGTCAGGACTATAAATCTTTCACTTGGGATGTACAGCTGTTTACTACAGTTCCTGTGCAATGAGAAAAGGGGAATAACCAGAATTTTTGAGAATGATTAGACACTGGCTCTGAGACAATGCTAATTCTTGGGGTTCCAGATCTCCATTATGATCCCCAGAGTGTGATAAGTAGAAACTTATTTCAATTAATCTCCCAGAGGGCCCAACGGGTCTGTGAAAATCTGTACTTCTCTTCTCATTTGATGAGTACATAATTGGGATAAACTTATCCTGCAACCATGTTGGACTTGGACTAAACTTGGACTCCATGTCTCATGGAGTGCTACATAGTAAGGAAAAGCCAAAAAAAAGTCTCTGGAGTTCCCTTTCCCCATCAAAACCAAAAGCAATACTAATCCCTGGAAATCAAAGAGTTCATTCTGTCAGAGTTCATTCAAGTTTTTGCACCCTGCAACTCTTACTACTAAGAAATAAGCACAAACACTTGTAGGTATGTTTGTGTTTCTTTGACCTAATTAAATGACCTGGAAGAGTGACAGCTTGAGTGACCCGTTTATTAGCAGATAAAAATTTGTGCCTGGCTAATCAATGGCTCTGCTCAACAGGATAGTATCAACCAGAAGCGAATGAATGCAATGATATAACCTCATTTGGGGTGGAGAAACAAAATCTGTCCAGTGGGCAGAATGTTCAAGAGTACACTTTGGGTCCATTTGGCCTGTAAGGAAAAATAGCCTGAAGAATGTATGTGTGTGTGTGTGTGTGTGTGTGTGTGTGTGCATGCACACACACACACACACATTCATTCACTCATTCACTGGTAAGAACTCAGAAGGACTGGTGACAAGGACATTTGGGGAAAAGCTACGTGGAGTGTGTGTGAAAGTATGTGTACCTTATGTGAATGTTCTCCAAAAGACTCCATTAAGAAGTTCTTGTAATGAGCTGGACAAAATGACCTGCACATGGATGTTGGCCAGCCTCTTACCCCAGGTGCCATTTTATCTGCTTAAAGGGCTCGTGAGCCATGTGGCGTTGGTGGCAAGGATGAATATTATGCTTGGACTCAACAACATGGACTTAACCTCACCAACATGGAGCCCTGCCAAATGCCAAATCTACCAACAGCAACAATTAACAGGAGTCTCTCTACCAACTCTCTTATTGTAAGAAGATGGCCCCATGGTCAGTGGTGGTGGGTGATTATAATGGACCTCTTTCATTACAGAGGAGACAATACTTTCACTGGAATGGACCCTTTATTTGGGATTTGGATGTGTTTTCTATGTCTGCCATGTTTTTGGCAGCCACGTCACCCACGGACTTACTGAAGGCCTCACTCACTATCACCGCCACAGTGTTTCTGACCAAGAAACTCATTTTACAAATAAGCGAGTATATTCATAAAATTCAATGGTCCTACTAAGCAACCAAGCAAGGATCAAATGCAGCTGGCCTTACAGAGTGGTAGAAGGGTCTACTGAAAATTCAGTTGTGATACAAACTGGGGTGAAGTCCTAAAAGATCTACTACATGCTGTGACCAGAAGAATAATATGTGTTCCCTTGGCAAGAATTCCTGGAACCAGGGAGTGGAAGTGGGAAGTGACCACCTCAGCAAAAGCTCGCTTTCCATCCTCATGACTGTGCTTCATTGGTATTCAAAGGAAGACTGGAACAGAGAGGATAACAATGACCCAGGCTGAGGGTTAAATGTGCCACATAACTCCAGGTTTTTTACGCCATTAGACAAACAGACCAAAAGGGGAGTAGAAACGTTGGCCCATAATGACACAACAGATGCAAGTGGATAAAACACGGGGAGTATAACGGCTCTATCTAGTGGCGCATTTCCAGTGTTAAAAGTTAATGAGAACTGTGGCAACCTCAAAAAGGCAGGACCACCGCTGGCCCAAATCCCAATGAAAGTTTGGATCACCTTGCCAGGTAAAGAATCCTGATCAGCTGAGGTACTGGCTAAGGGCCAGGGGAATATGAAATAAATGTTAAAGGAAGGCAGATACAAACACCAACTATTTATTGCAAAAGTTAGAATGGTGGCATCTTCCTATCCTGTCATCCTCGCTGTATCGTGTATATATTTATATGTTAACTAAGTTTTTTAGCTTTGTGTTTCCTTACTATTCTATGCAAGGTATGTAAACTTCTTAACTTAGTCAATAAATTAACAAATGTGAGCTGTGAATGAACATCACCCAGAAAGCCTGGGTTTGGACTAGGGCATGAGACTCTGGGTTCTCTCTGTCTGTGTGTGCCTGTCTGTCTGTCTGTCTGTCTCTCTGTCTCAGAGGAGATGCTGAGCTTACTTCCTCTGCCGTTGGGAGAACTGTGTCTTTAGGCAGAAGCCTGTTGTTTGGAAGTTTGTGGAGGAAGGAAGCCAAGAGGAAAACTTGAATGGTTATTTTGTAACTTGTGTCCACTCACCAAAACTTCTGATCATCCTCCCTGGGTTTTGGCAACTTCCCTCGTTGTAACATCCCACTTTGCCAAGGGAAGAGACAAACATTCTGCCCTTCGTGGCTTACCTGCAAGCAGGGTACAGCCATGGGACCTAGTTTCACATTGCAGTGGCTCACAAGGGGCAGCATGGTGCTGTGGCCACGTGCCCGGAAATCAATCTTCTTCAGACTGGGGTGGAGGTTGATACCCGGTCTTGACTGTAGCTGAAATGGCACATGTACCAAAGCCGTCCTCATCTCATGGCTGACGCTTTGCTGCCTGTGTGCCTTTGGAGGCCTCCCACAGGTACATCCTGTGAGCTATCTAATAATGTCTTTAATTGACTCTGCTTAAGAACGAGACCCATTCTGCTAGTCTCAAGCAGAAATGAAATTAAATAAAGGATATTAGGCAATTAAAGTTCCTGACCAAAGAAAGTTTTAAGCTGGACACTATCACAGTTTTGTTTTCGAAAGACCACTCTGGCAGCAGAGGTGTAGATGAATTGGAAGGAAAATCAGGAGGCTGTGGCAGTAATTCAAGGGCTGATTAAGAAGGCCTTGACCAAGGAAGGGACAATGGGAACAAGAGAAAAAATTAAGAAGAAAAAGGCAAACAACCCAATACAAAGATGAGCAACAGCTGTAAATATGCAGTTTAGTCAATATGTACATTAAAGTGAAAGACAAAAATCAAAGCACAGCATCTCCTTTTCTGATTTTTGGCCTGTCAAACTGGGAAAAATTAAAACACTGTAATACCTAGCACTGGCAAGGCTAAGGGGAAAACATTAATGAGACAGAATTGACAGAAATCGACAGTGAAGTCTTTTACAAAACTTTATCACAACATTAATTTTTACTGAATCTGTTGAAATGACAGGTGACTTTAAAAAGATGAAGCTATCAGCAAATGTCTGTGCTATGCTGTCTGCTGAGTTTGCCAATACTTCCTGTGGTCCTTTATATTGTAAGATTAAGGAAATGGTCTCAAAACTATTTATGCTATTTTTTTATTAAAAAAAAACAAAACTCAGAGCATGAATAATACTAAATTTTATCTGAGTAATCAGCAAAGTTACCTAGAGACTTCAGCTCAGCCAGCACTGTGTGCTGAGTATCTGTACTGTGATGAGGCACATTATTGTCACATGGATCTAGAAATAGAAAAAGGTAAGAAACTCATGCAAATGAGAGAAGTTTTCTGCTTTACACAAAAGCATAAACCACTCACATTCATCCAAACCACCAAACAGTAACGACAACTCTATTTTCAGGGAACATGAGACAAAGAACTGGATACTGAGGAGGAAATAGGCAAGGCCTTACGGTTAGTGGCTTTGAAATTGCTCTTGAAAAAGGCATTTAAGTAAGATTATGGGAACAGCTGAGAACAGGCAGTTAGATAAACGTAGAGAGATGTCTTTGGCTCTGAGGCAAGAGTAAAAGCACGTATTCAGATTCTACTTTTTTGTGGCACTGTTAATAAACAATATAAGGTGGCAGTATATCAGTGCGTGTATCCACTTCGTCCCTGCAGGTACACACAGCCTAGAGCAAGATGAACCTCTTTGTGAAAAGGAACCTTGTGGTAGACACAGATGAACAATGCTCTTTCCTTTTGGAAATTAACCAGTGAGTATGAAGTTAAACACCTATAACCAGAAACAGAGTTATCTGCTTACGCTCTAGAGTTATGCAGCAAAGTGAAGAAGAAAAGTGGTTCTGTGGGTGGCAAAGAATCGATCTTTGCCAGTGAAGGAGTGGGAGAAAGGTAAACCGATTATAACGCAGTCACAGTACAATGTGACAAATACATTAAAGGTGGTAAGTGCCAGAAGAAGACAAACTGAGGAAGACTTTGGAGAAGTAATATTTAAGTTGGGTCTTAAAGGTTAAGTAGGAGCTTTCCAGACAAAGGTAAAACCTGTAAATGTAAAGGCAGAGGGATAAGGAATGCAGGCTTGTGGGAGACAGGAAAGTGAGTAGCAGGAGGAGACAAGGCAGGATGGGGAGGTTATGGAAACCCTTGACCTTACTAGGAAGAGGAAATATATAACATGTGTGTAATTTATCATCTGTACAAGCATTTATTAAGTACCTACTGCAAAGCAGAAAATGTCCTCCAAGCTGGAGACACAATGGTAATAAAAGGGGCAGAGCCTGTCTTCAGGCGGCTTACATGTCTGTGGAGAGACAGACATTCATGGAATGGTGTTCAGGATGCTTGTGGGCCTATAACAAGGAGACCTGTCTCCAGGATAAGCTTCCTGAGGAGTGATTTTGAGCAGAGAGAAGACTGAGCACAGGGAAAGTAGAGACCAGGGCTCCAACATGGGCAGAGGCAGCAAGATGAGTAGAAGAATGGAGATTAGGAAGAAAGGAATTAAGCTGCTATGACTGGAGCAAGAAAGAAGGAAAAAGTGAGACAAGATGAGGCTGGACAGGCAGCTACTCGAAGGACCCTAGCTTGCACCCTTGGAGCCTTGGGGAAGAGGTTCACAAGACCAGACCTCTGATTTTAAGGGATAACACGAACTGAATGAAGTGTGAAGAGCAGGCGAGGCACTGGCCAGAGCAGGCGCAAGGAAGCCAGCCAGGGGGCTGCTGTGGGGGCGCAGGTATCCAGGGGAGGCGGGAGCAGGGACTGCTTGCTGGCAGCAAAGGAGGGGACTGGCTAAGGTATGAACATCACAAGATATGCTCCATTAAAGATTAACTGTTACCAGAAGTAGAAAGGAAAGGGAAGATAGTGCTTTCGCTCCAAGTTAACTTTCAGCGAGGAATACTTAACACAGCTTTTCTCCTACAGAGTGAACAATACAGCGGTGCATTATATCATCTTGCCTCCCTCTGGCACTCACTACTTATCTCAGTTACAGGGAAGCCAGTGCTCATCCCACAAGTGGCCAGTCACTGGAGGCTCCAAGAGGCAAACACAGGCTTCTCCTTGTTTGTGCTTGCGCAGTTAAATAAACCAAGTCAAAGGCAAATGACAAACTTGCAGCATATAAAACATACAAAGTATTCATATCCTTAAGGAGTATTTATAAACTAATAAAAATATGAACATTAAAATAAAAACATTATAAAGAAATTGAAGTGTGCAAACATGTATATCATCAGGATATTTGCTGTACTGCTGTTTATGACAGTGTAAACATTAGATGCAACATAAATGTCCCACCAATAAAAGAGAGTATGGATATTTAATGGAATACTATATACATTAAAAATGGTGATGTGAACCCTGCATGGCCAAAACAATTCTGAAAACCATTAAGAAAGTTGGAAGACTCCTATTTCCTAATTTCAAAATTTACTACAAAGTTATGGTAACCAAAACAGTGTGGTACTGGCATAAAGACAGACATCTAGAACAATGGAATAGAACAGAGAGCCCAGAAATAAACTCTCACATTTATTTATTTTTTTTTAAATTTTTAATGTTTATTTTTGAGAGAGACAGAGAGAGACAGAGAGACAGAACATGAGCGGGGGAGGGGCAGAGAGAGAGAGGGAGACACAGAAACCAAAGCAGGCTTCAGGCTCTGAGCTGTCAGCACAGAGTCTGACATGGGGCTCGAACTCATGAAGCGTGAGATCATAACCTGAGTTGAAGTCAAACAGTTAACCAACTGAGCCACCCAGGCACCCCTAAACTCTCACATTTATGATCAAAGATTTCCAATAAGGGTGCCACGACCACTTGATGGGGGAAAGGACAGACATTCCAACACATGGTGGTGGGACAACTGAATATCTACATGCAAAGGAATATAGTTGGACCATTTCCTTAAAATTAACTCAAAATGGATCAAAGACATAATGAAAAGGAACAAAACCTATAAAACCTATAAAGCTCTTAGAAGAAAACACAATTTTTGAAAAGCTTCATGTCACTGGATTCAGTAATGAAGCACAGGTGGCAAAATATGAGATACATAAATTGACTACATCAAAATTTAAAATATTCGCACATCAAAGGACACTATTGAGAGTGAAAAAGCAACACACAATGGGAGAAAATATTTGCAGGTCATATACCTGATAAGGAATTAATATCCAGAATACATAAAAGAACTCCTCCAACTCAAAAACAAAAAAGCAAACAACCCAATTAAAAAACAGGCCAATGACACAGACAGACATTTCCCCAAAGAAGATATGCAAATAGTCAATAAGTACATGAGAAGATGGTCAAAATCACTACCCATGAGGGAAACACAAATTGAAGCCACAATAAGATACCACTTCACAACTGCTAGGATGGCTATTATCAAAACCAGAGAAAATAAGTACCGGCAAGATTATGGAGGAACTGGGATCCATTCTTGGTGAGAATGTAAAACATAGTCACTGTGGAAAACAGGATAACAATTCCTCAAAAAAATTAAACCAATAATGACCATATAATCTGGCAAGTCCACTGTGAGGTATACAGCCAGAGACTCAGAAAGCAGGGACTCAAAGAAGTATCTGAACACAAAAGTTCATAGCAGCATTATTCACAACAACCAAATGGTAGAAATAACTCAAGTATCCTGTGACAGATGAACAAGTAAACACTATGTGTGTGTGTGTGTGTGTGTGTGTGTGTGTGTGTGTGTGTGTGAATACTATTTGGCTGTAAAAACAAAGAAAATTCTTGGGGCACCTGGGTAGCTCAGTCGGTTGAGCGTCTGACTTCGGCTTAGGTCATGATCTCACAGTCTGTGAGTTCGAGCCCCGCGTTGGGCTCTGTGCTGACGGCTCAGAGCCTGGAGCCTGCTTCAGATTCTGTGTCTCCCTCTCTCTCTGCCCCTCCCCTGCTTACACTGTCTCTGTCTCTCTCTTGAAAATAAATAAACATTAAAAACAAAGAAAATTCTGATAAATGCTATAATAGGGAGGTACTTTGAAAACATTATGCTAAGTGAAAAAGTGAGACACCAAAGGATAAATACTGTATGATTCCATTATAGGAGGTACCTCAAGTACCTAAATTCATAAAGTCAGAAAGCAGAATACTGGTTACAAGAGCCTAGGGAAGAGACTGATGGGGAGTTACTCTTTTTTTTTTTTCTTAATATGACATTTATTGTCAAATTGGTTTCCATACAACACCCAGTGCTCATCCCAAAAGGTGCCCTCCCCAATACCCATCACCCACCCTTCCCTCCCTCCCACCCGATGGGGAGTTATTCTTTAATGGGTAAAGGATTCCAGTTTGGGACGATGAAAAGTTCTGGCAATGGAAAGTGGCAGTGGCTGCACAACAACGTGAATGTACTTAATGCCATTAAACTACACACTGGAAAATGGTTACAATGGTAAATTTTATGATATGTATAGTTTACCACATTAAAACAATTTTTTTAAAAATGGTCATGTACGTGTTTTAAAGGATTTCTATATTATGTTAGGTGAAAAAAATAGGTTATAAAATTGTACAGAATGATCCCTTTTCTGTTTAAAAACAAATTTCTTAAAAATATATAAAATAAAATAAAATAAAATAAAATAAAATAAAATAAAATAAAAAACTTCTTGCCCACATGAGCCCAACAAAGACTTTGATTTTCATCTCGGGGCCAGAACAACACACAACACATGTACCCTACCAGGCTGGAAAATTGAGTATTTAGCATTTTCCACTCAGTAGTAGAGGAAGTCAGGGGAAGGGCTAGTTGAGAATCAGTACTGGCCACGCCACGTGCACGCCAGAAATGGAGGTCTGAGAACCTTCTCTGTTCCTTCTCCTTTTGTACAAGTCAGAAAATGAAACTAGCCAGGTCTGTTGGAGTACAAAGGATGCAGGCTCCTATGGCTTTTCTCAAGCTTTATCCTACTACTAAGTGAAATTCCAGAAAATGTCACCTAACACAAAATTGTTTAGACTGAAAATTCCATTCAAGGCTTTGAGTTTGGGTAAAATTAATCTGTCTGCCTACTTATCAGCTGTGCCCAGGTGAACACTGTAGTTTAAGTATGTCTACGAAGTGGGGGTGGGGGTGGGATGCTGCATTAGCATAACCTAGGGGGATGCCACATTAGCATAACATGGTTCACAGCAGTCCAGCCCTGTCCTCTGAGGATTAACACAAGGTTGACTGTACTTGTACCACAAAAGAGTGTTACGAAATGCCAACCTAAAGTGGAAAAAATTAAAAACACGGCAATGATAGGTGGAAAGAACAGTGGGCTGGGAGTGAGAAGAGCTGGATCTGGGATCAGGTTCTGCCACTTGTCACCCAAGTATGCTTTCCTTCAACAGGTCACTGAATATGGGTATCAAGCACTGGGCTAAGTAAGGCAGGGAGGGGGACAGCGTTGGGGGGGGTGGGGGAGGGATGCCAAATAAACAAGGTCATCTTGATCCTCAAAAAGATGATCTTTTATTTGGGCGAGCTCTTAATCTTGTAGACCCTCAGCTTCTTCACCTACAACTCGGACATTACCATTCTCAAAGTGTTGTTAGGAAATAGTGCAGGACAGTTCAACCTCAGTGCCCTTGATGTTTTGGGCCAGATAATGCCTTGTTGTGAGGGACTGTCTTGTGTATTGCAGGATATTTAGTGACATCCTTGGTTTCTAACTCACTAGATGCCAGTAGCTTCCTGCCAACCCCTCCGACTTCAGTGATGACAACCAAAACTGTCTGCAGACATTACCAAATGTCCCCTCCTGCAAGACTACCCCCAGTTGAGAACTTCTCAAATAGGGTGTCATATATATGAAAGCACTTAAAAAAGCATAAAACCGCAAATCAAGTCAGTATTAATGTAAATCTATTTGTAAGACTACTTGTCAAAAAAAAAAGTCCCTTAAAGTACAGTTTCCTTAGGAATGTTTTATTTTCTATTTTTATGTATTTTGCTTACCATTAAAAGCCCTCCAGGGCTTTTTGGTTAATTTTCCTTACCCAAACAAAGCATCTTCATTAGAACATATTTTTTAAATGTATCACTGTACTAACATGACAGTCAGAGTCAAACATAATTGCCATCTCTACAAAGCAGAAATTTTATCCAAAATCAAAGTACTCTGTGCCTACCTTTTAAGGTCAAGGGACTGGATCTTGTGAATTCTGTATTTGATGGCCTGTGCTGTTTACGAACTTCCAAGTACTCCTTAACTCTTGAATCAATGGTTTCTTTTAACAGTAAACAGACTTCCTAAAGCAAGTTAAAAAATGAGATATAATTCTCTCATTTAATGAAATGCAAAGAGACAACATTGTGCATATTAAAAAGTCAACACTGAACATTTCATTTCGTTTGCTTTTTTACTTAGCTGTGAAAGCTGAAAAGAATGCTATCTGTGCTCATGGGTATCACCCCAGGTTTAAGTTTGCTACTGAGGTTTGCTCAAAACCATGTTGGTTCAGTCTGTGATCTGAGAAATTCATTTAATTTCCCTCTGCTTCAGTTCCACTTTTCTAAAAGGAAGGTAAAAGCAGTGAAGTGCCCACCCTGGCCAGGCAAGACTGGATGAGGGAAGGATCCAGGAGGTGGAGCATCTCACTGTGACCCCACCCAGCCAGCAGGGGCAGCCCCGCCCACGGCTTCAGTGGACTATTGTCTTGTGAGGATGCTAGGTGGGGGAGGGGGGTCATCAGCTGGTCATCAGCTCTTCTGATCTGTTCAAGAGAAGAGGCCACAGCAATTTTTATGCGAATATTTCCCATTTTTCAAACTTGGTTCAATACTTTTCTTAACCTAAACATCCACCATCCTTCATTCATTAGTTTCTGGCTGCAGGTTTAGAAATCTACTGAAAAAGGAACAGCACCGAATGATGGGCTGAAGAGAGAACTAAGAAATCAGTAATGTGATTTTTCTTCCATGCTCTTATTGATAATGTGTGTGCCCATTTGCTTTTGTGAAAACTGCACTATATCCACCGATTAATGGTGAAAATAATTTAACTTCTCATATTTCTTTAAAGTAGATTAATATTTATTAGGCAACAGAAACACATGGTTTTAATTCAATGTCAATGTACCACAACACTAGCAAATTTCTGGAATGTGTTATTTTTTTATATATCAGTGTTACTTATGAAAAGAAAGACAAAACTCTAAAAAGTCCACCACATGATGGGAAGACACTGTCCACTTTAGGTGGCATGTAGCCAATGTAGAGAAAGGGGGAAAAAATGGCACACAAATCTAAATTTCTTATCTTCGATTAAAAACTGGTGTGTAAGGACTAATAATTCTGGTCCAACTCCCAGACTGCAGAAGGCTCAGAGTTGCCGAGGTCAACTCAAACCTGTTTCACTAATTTCTTCAATGCCATCTCAGGTTTATCTCTTATGATTTTCAAAAATTAAAATGAGAACAAAATTTTAAGAAGCCCTGAAGGGCAATGATAGCCAAACTTTTCTTTTATTGCAAATACAGACACTCCTCAACAGTAGTGAAAATCCTTGATTTAATTCACAAATGGGAATTTGTACATAAAATATAAACACTGATCTCTCTTCTGCTCTCATTTTGCAGCCCAAAGATGCAGTGCCTTGTGGAATAGAGAGAGATCCATTTACAGTTGAGCATTCTGGCATTGTTCACACAACAGAAAGGCAGCCTTGCCCCATACTGTTGTTTTAACAATTAAAGAATTTTGCTTCACATGCAGGGTTCAACTATGACTGAGCTAGAAAATATGTGAAAGACATACATGGAAACAAAGATTGTTAAAATTTAGCCATAAATGCCCTATAAGGCTAGAACTAAAAATAGTACGACAAAAATAAAACAAAGGCCCATACAACACAAACTTTCTCCCTATAGTTACGGGGCTTTCCTTCCATGAGTCAGGTTTGACGAATGGAAGGTAGACCATGTGCAATGTGGTCAAGATAACCTAGTAACTGACCACACCACACTTGGCGAAGCATTCCCTTCAGAACCACAGCAATCCAAGAAAAGACAAAGTCCCAGCTAAACTGGACGGGCAGATAAAAAGACCACGCTGAAATCGATGAGCAAGAAGACAGAGATATACAGGGTATTTCTAGGCTAAAAAGGGCTCCAACATGCTTCCTCAAGTTTACAAATGAAACAGTTCGAGCTGGACTGTTTGGGTACAAAGACTACTCGTGCTGGACTCAAAATAAACATGGCTTTAATCCATACAATTGGTTCCCTTTTCTGAAAAGGAACTGGACATTCTTAAGACTTTCACTATATAAAGTGACTGCTAAAATGCAATCAAATTGATTGCTCATGAAATCCCAATCATGAGATGATCTAATGATAAAAAAAAGATGAAAGCACTGAGGCACTGAATAGAGACTAAAGTCATATCCTTCCTTGACTAGCTTTTCTTCATTCTCTGTCTCTGTCTCTGTCTCGGAGCAATTTTCATGTCCGTGAACAAACTTTAAAGGAACAACTTCAAGTATATGCAGCAAACCATCTGCTTTGCTCTGAGAGGGAAGCCTGGCTTCCTGGCATAATGCTGGAGCCAACACTGCAGCCAAGCCAACACCAGCCATGTGCAGGTCCCATCGTGCTTGGACCACCTTTGCTAAGTCATGCCTTGCTGCCCGGACGTTAGGACTAGGTGGAGCGGCACAGCTGTGTGTGGCTCCCTGGAAAAACCTAGCCTCATGCTCTGGGTAGGAGGTGACTCACATATTCGTAGCTTTATTTTAAAGCCTCCAAATCAAAGGACTTGGCAAAACTGACTAAATATCAAAAAGAGAGAGCTAAGGGTGAGGTGGTAAAGCTGGAAGAAAATGGACAACAGGCTGGGTCTAGAACAGTGGATTCTAGAACGTTGTTAATGTGAGTCAAGTCAGAAGCCTTTTGGGGTGAGGTCTCCTTAAGGTGAGCATTAGTCACTTTGGGGGAAATAAAGGAACCATTTTGAACCACAGGGACATGTGTTGTTGGTAAGCCAAATCTTGGAATTTCATGGAGTTGAAGTGTCGTAGGACATGCCGGCATACTAAATGCTAAGACCTGAAGGGGATAATTTATTAACCTGAATGGTAAATCCCATTATACCGAATCTTGTGCCTGCCTTCTCCCAGCTGTTGGGCCACCAGGTATCCTTGGCAATACCGTGACAGCCAAGTGCTGATTATATCATTACCTTTGGACTGAAAATGTATTACTTATAAATTTTCTTTGGGGGAGATTTTTTTTCCCAGTAATCTTCAAAAGTTGACTGAAAACAGTTACCACAGTAAAGGATTTTGGGCTTGCTTTTGTTGCCACTATCAGCAAATTCTTCTCCGTATACTACCTTTCAGTAAAACTTGTTTTTATTTCTGGCTCTAAAAAGCTGTTGTGACAAATATGGAGGACACAAAGTGCTGTAATACTCTGAAAGTTACATGAAAGCCACTGCCTGCCTCGCTATCCCTGCTCTGGAGGACAAGGATATGGAGGAGGAAGCAGAGCACGTGATGAAAGCCAGATGCACTCTCCAACCCTCTGCCACAGCAGCACTTGGGTAGGATCACGGAAATGGAGAGCCTGTGGTGACTCAGCTGACCTCTGGTCGAACTTTTTCATTTGCAGATGAGGAGACTGAGGCCCAGGAGGTCAAACACCATGCTCCCAGTCACATGACCATCCGGCCATAGGCTTCCCTGACAGACTACTGTGAGAAGGAATACAGTCCAACACCTCCACATTTACTGTCAAAGACTCATGTTAATAAAAGGATGGTAGAAGACAAAAGCGCAGACATTGAGAATTTAAGATTTAAATAAGAATTTAATCTCAAGGTGTGAAAGATCAGCCTTGTGTTCACCTCACGCCTGCTTCAGGGGCTCGGTCTGTCCTTTACAACCAGCTAGATTAAAGTCCCTCGTTGCCTGGAACAGTCACTTTAATGTCTTCTTTTCTTAAATATAAAGAGCTCTTTCCCCCAAAACAAAGAGGTAGAATATTTCTGGTTTAAATAATATAGCATATGAAATACATAGATGTGTCACTCTCTTAAGGAAAAAAAGCAGGTCTGTCATTGGGAATACAACTATTTTTCAAGGGTTAAATATCACTCAGTATTTTTTGCCAACTGATGAAAATGAAAGCTGAAAGAGTTAATATTTCTTTGAGCATCAGCTATTGCATTTAAACAGTGAAAAGTTTTGTGGTACCTCTTTCTTCTGTTCAGAAAACCAGCTGGTATCTTTGTTTGAACCTTGCGGCAATATGTGAAGATCCACCAGGACAGCAAAATTCCCACACTAAAAAGACATTAATGGCAGAGTTAGCTCACGCCCAGCAAACAATGAGAGAAAATCTCACAAATTCCTATGTGGTTGCTCATGATGAAATGGCAACAAAGTTCCCTAGTGGACAGAAATCTTAATATGGGGCAGGGCTACAGGTCATAAACCTACTAGTTTTTGCAAGTTTAATATTTAGGGCAGAAATGCTAAGGAGAAATAGAATTTTAATCATAATAGCAAAGACAAAAAAACTGTGTCCCACACCTTTGAGGGGATGCTCAAGGCATCCAGTGGCAGCTGGAAGGCTATCAAACACTGAGAGAAGTCCAATAGGTCAGAATTGGGTAGGCTCCAGAAAGGAATGGTTCCATGGACAGTCAGGGGAATTCTTTCTTTGACATAGGAAAGAACACATATAAGCTACTGCATTTTCAAGCAGAGAAAAGGAATGGCTGGGACAGTACATTTGAGAATACAAACAGAAGCAAGGAGAGCAAGGTGGATGCTGAATGACAGTTACCAAAACTAAATTAGTTTTATTAAAATACACTGTAAAACTGTACAAATCCTGGGGCGCCTGGGTGGCTCAGTCAGTTGAGCGTCCGACTTCGGCTCAGGTCATGATCTCGCGGCTCGTGAGTTCGAGCCCCATGTCAGGCTCTGTGCTGACAGCTCAGAGCCTGGAGCCTGCTTCTGCTTCTGTGTCTCCCTCTCTGTCTGCCCCTAACCCACTCGCATTCTGTCTCTGTCTCTCTCAAAAATAAATAAACATTAAAAAAATTTTTTTTAAACTGCTTCTTGTCAATGTTCATCAGGGCAGCCAATAGCCATGTTATGGCTACTGAGCACATGAAACGTGGCTACTGTGATTGAGAAGCTGAATTCTAAATTGTTTTTGACATTAATTTAACTTAAACAGCCACATGTGGCTAGGCGATTTGTGGCATGGCTATAGACCCTGTAAAAGGTTATAGCCTTTACACCTTATGAGTAATTTCTGCAAATCTCTGGATAATTGTGGATAAGGTAACTTAGAAAGAAACAGAAGACCAAGACTGTAGGTTGGGGATGGTCCCAGAGGCCCAAAGGGTCAGTGATGACCTACAGGAAAATGTCATTTTTGTACCTCTTTGGCTGAACAGGTTTTCTTTTTTGTTTTTTGTTTTTAAATTCGTGCTGTAATTCAATGATGAAAGGAAAATATTTTCAACGAATGGCCCAAATAGACCAAATATAAATATGGAAGGAAAATAAAATTTGACACTTACCTCATACCATACACAAAAATTAATTCGAGATGGATGATAGACCTACACATAAAAACCAAAACTATCTTGCCAAACTTGCAATAGAAAAAAATTTCTTAGAACCCAGTGAGCACAAAATATAGAAGAAAAAAATTATTAAATTGAATTCTGTAAAATTTAAAACATTTGCTCATTAAAGGACACCACTGAGCTCCTGG
The DNA here is from genome assembly GCF_023721935.1 of Panthera uncia. NCBI lineage: Eukaryota > Metazoa > Chordata > Mammalia > Carnivora > Felidae > Panthera > Panthera uncia. The sequence continues at coordinate 35,570,299 of NW_026057578.1, read as the reverse complement.
GTGGCTCAGTTGGTTGAGCATCTGATTTCGGCTCAGGTCATGATCTTGTGGTTTGTGGGTTCGAGCCACACATAAGGCTCTCAGGTGTCAGCACAGAGCCTGCTTGGGATCCTCTGTCTCCCTCTCTCTTTCTGCCCCTTCCTGCTTGCGTGCTCTCTCCCTCTCTCAAAAATAAACATTAAGAAATTTTTTTAAAGAAAGACACCATTAATAAGATGAATATGTATGTCACAGGCTAAGAGAAAATATTTATAAATGCATATATCTGACATGAAGGACTGGCATCCAAAATAAATAACTCGTACAAATCTAATATTTAAAAAAAACAAACAACCTAAGCTTCAACAGATACCTCACAAGATAAACAAACAGCTAATAACACATGAAAAAGTGTTCAACATCAGTCATCAGGCAAATGTAAATGAAAACCACCAAGAGATACAACTACATACTTACAAGAACGACTAAAATTAAAAAGATTGACACACCAAATTTGGTAAGGATGTGGAGCTCCCCAAACTTTCATGCATTGCTAGTGGAAATATAAAATGGTTCAACCACTTTGGCAAATGGTTCGTCAGTTTCCTTTACTTAAACACACATTTAATTTACAGACTGAGCCAGCAATTCCACCTTAGGCACTTACCAAGAGAGATAAAACATGTGCACAGGAAGATTTGTACGCAAATGTTCATAGAAGTCTTATTCATAATAGCTAAGACAAGACAGAAGACAACCCAAGTCCATCAACAGGAGAATAAACAAAGTATGGTACATTCATTCAATGGAATGCTCGTCACAAAACTACAGATCCACTCAACATGGACTAATCTCCACATTACATTGAGCAAAACACGCCAGGCGAAAAGAATACATACTGTAGGATTCCATCTATATGAAGTTCTAGAAGAGCAAAACTCAATCTGTGGCCAAAGCAATCAGAATAGTGATTACCTAGGGAGGAGTTGACTGAGAACAGGCACAGAAGAACTTTGTGTGGTGGTGGGAAGGTTCTCTATCTTGGTGGGGTATACGGTTAAGATCAGTTCATTTCAGTGTAAATTATACATCGCTAATAAATAATTTTTAAAGGCTGTGTAAAAGCACATTTACATTTACTGACAGTTATATAAAATGTCCTCTGTCCCTAAAAATGTATGGGTATTTTGGAGGAGAACAAAGTGAAGTTCAACTGGATAAAAAATAATGAAATATGGTGAAAGAGGATCTCCTATGATGTCAAATGGTGCAGTGTGACCCACTGAACTGCTTCTTAGTGTGTTACAACCAGTATTTTATTTTAATGAAAGAGAATCAAAGGGAATATGTGAGTAGAATAAAAAATATCAATATGTCACATGGTACAGTCAAGTCTTATTTTGTGAAACTTATGTATGAGTATACTGAGTTATGATGGGAAGCCTATTTCTTACTGTGGATTTGTGGTCAAAACTGTTTGAAAACCACACTCAAGTATACTGTTACTTTACGTTTCTTCACAACTGTTGATTATAGATTTAACCTTTAAGGAATATGCTGCCACCAGGTGGAGGTCATATGCCACAACTACATGACATTAACCAGGGGTTATTAACTTTTTGTGTGCCATGGATAAAACACAATGGATTCAAAAGAAAACCAATTTGACTGAAGTACGATTATCCAAATTAAAAAAAAAAAAATTGTGATTTAGTAATGTATGTACTTGTCTATTAAGGCACTGGCTCTTTTCATAGTGGTAGATCTAATAACTACCACAAATCCGAAGTAGTAGTAAACATACATGATACCTTCAGATATGTGCCACAACTATAAGATAACATGAAAAGAGCTATGATTCTACTGGTGACATATCCTGCAAATACCATGTTTTGAATACTTAATTTATAATAAAAAAAATTGGTTAGAATTTGGTTAAAATAAAGATGTAATTTTTGCTCCCATCCAAGTTCACCAACCCTCTCGATTCTATCTTAAACCTGTTGAGGCACCACAGATGGCAGAACAAGAACCTCACAGAAGCAATGGGATGTGCCTTATACACATTTTACTGGCTTTCCTGCAAGTGTTTAATCCTGACTCCTTAGACCAAGTTCTCTGTTACCCCTTCTCCATTAGCAAAATTGGCTTTTAAAATATTAAAAAAAAAAAAAAAAAAAAAAGTGATACTTGAACAATTTGAATTGATACTATGTAATAGTAGCTTTCTATAAACTTTTTTTTTATGTTTATTTATTTTTGAGAGAGACAGAGAGAGAGAGAACATACATGCACAGGAGGGGCAGGGAGACAGGGAGACAGAGGATCCCAAGCAGGCTCTGCTGTCAGCACAGAGCCTGATGTGGGGCTTGAACCCACGAACCATGAGATCACAGATGACCTAAGCCAAAGGCGGGCAATTAACCAACTGAGTCACCCAGGCACCCCTGTAATAGTAGCTTTCTAATGAATTAAATAGCAAGGTCCAATTTGGTATTCTCTCATCATTTCATACCTTTGATCACAAATAATCTAGTGTAAGTTTGATTATAAACAGATCGATTAGAATAGTTTTGTTTTTGGAATCTTACTCCGGTGCTCAAACTTTCCTGGGACTTCAGCCAGACTCTGCCACCAGGCACATGTGCAGTCCCCCCAACACACAGCAGGGCTCTCCCCCTGCAGCCAGCAGTTCTGAGTTCTCCAGCAAGCTCTCTCAGACTCCCACACCAAGCAGCCGTATGCTGCCTTTCTAAAGTTCCCTGCTCTCATAGCTTTGCTGCTTTGCTCCCATGAGTGAACAGAAGTTTTAAGGAAAAAAAGCCTCTTACTGCTGCCAGGAGCACAGCCTTCACTTCTCCTTAATTAGTAGGAGGCTATTTCATCTCTCAGCAGAGAAACTCCAGCTCTGTTCAGAAAGGGGGAACACACGAACCATGACTTCTTTCTTAGGCCACAGCTACTCACTTTACACAGGCCAGTTACCTCTTTAACAGATCAAAGGCCACTAGTAAAAGCTTTGCATCTCATGCCCTGGGTTGTGAGTCAACAGGCCAGGGTCTGATCCAGCTTCTAGCCCCCTCCACCCAGACATTTCGGCCAAAAGCCTGGGAGTCAACCCCAACTCCTCCTTTTCCCTAACCCTCCACACTCAGTCACCAAGTCTTATTGGTTTTACTTCTTGAAGGGCTAAGCACACCTCTGTCTCTTCTTCTGCATGTCACCTCCCTCCTGGTGTCTCATGAACTCTCAACACCAACCAGAGCAATCTCTAACATACGTGCTTTCTGCCCTCTGATTCCAATGCACCCCGATGCTCCTGGGTTTGTCAACTTTTATGCCTCCTTGAACCCCAGGAGGAGCATGGACATCTCAGTGCAGCTTTTCTGAACAGTTTGTCACTTGGTCCCCTGGATCAGGTCTATGCTTCACATGCTTATTTATTTCTGCACTAAATGGCTGGTCTATGTAGGGGCTGCCCCTGCTAGGCTGTTAGCTCCTTGGTGCAGACAGACAGGGTCCCAATCTCATTCAAATCTACACTGCAGCAATTAGCACAGGACCAGCTCACAACAAGTGCTTAATAGTGTGTGTGTGTGTGTGTGTGTGTGTGTGTGTGTGTGTTGTGTACAGACAGCTTTAATCTTCAGTGAGACCCTGCTGGCCTAGCCCTTCAGCATCCATGCCACCACTGCTCTGCCTTTAGAGTCTTTATCAAGGGGAAGATTTCACAGCAAGTGCTATTTAAAGGAAGGAAGAAAGGAACGAATGAACGATGACAGTATAAATGGGCTCTGAAGTTTGGGCAAACCACAGCCTTACCTGTAAACTGAGGATGCTGACCCCATTCTGGGGACAAAGCTGTTCTGATTCTGCACAGGACACAGATGCTTCATAGAACAATTTCCCCTCTCCTTATTCTAGAGTGGCAACAACTATGCCATCACCAGTGACAACCAGTGATTTTCTATAGTTTGAAAAAAAACGGACTAGATGGATTCTATGATTATCTCACCCTAACCTCACTGCCAGGGGTGGAAGATCTTTTTTTTTTTTAATATGAAATTTATTGTCAAATTGGTTTCCATACAACACCCAGTGTTCATCCCAACAGGTGCCCTCCTCAATGCCCATCACCCACTCTCCCCTCCCTCCCACCCCTCATCAACCCTAAGTTTATTCTCAGTTTTTAAGAGTCTCTTATGGTTTGCCTCATTCCCTCTATGTAACTTTTTTTTGCCCCTTCCCCTCCCCCATAGTCTTCTGTTAAGTTTCTCAGGATCCACGTAAGAGTGAAAACATATGGTATCTGTCTTTCTCTGTATGGCTTATTTCACTTAGCATAACACTCTCCAGTTCCATCCACGTTGCTACAAAAGGCCATATTTCATTCTTTCTCATTGCCAAGTAGTATTCCATTGTATACATAAACCACAACTTCTTTATCCAGTGAAGAAATGGGCAGAAGACATGAATAGACACTTCTCTAAAGAAGACATCCAGATGGCCAACAGGCACATGAAAAGATGCTCAACGTCACTCCTCATCAGGGAAATACAAATCAAAACCACACTCAGATATCACCTCACGCCAATCAGAGTGGCCAAAATGAACAAATCAGGAGACTATAAATAGATGCTGGAGAGGATGTGGAGAAACGGGAACCCTCTTGCACTGTTGGTGGGAATGCAAACTGGTGCAGCCGCTCTGGAAAACAGTGTGGAGGTTCCTCAAAAAATTAAAAATAGATCTACCCTATGACCCAGCAATAGCACTGCTAGGAATTTACCCAAGGGATACAGGAGTGCTGATGCATAGGGGCACTTTTACCCCAATGTTTACAGCAGCACTTTCAATAAGAGCCAAATTATGGAAAGAGCCTAAATGTCCATCAACTGAGGAATGGAAGATCTTATCTTGTAATTTTACCTTAAGTGTCAAATAAAGGTGGAAATGCTAACACTTCTCACCATGAAGGTACCTGAGAAGCAGGCTCAGAACCGTGAGATCCATGTGCATTCTCCCACTTCCTCGTTCATTCAACACCTGCTGAGTTTCACCGGAGCCCTGGTTAGACCCTGAGAGGGAGAGGCACTTACTGTAGTAAGTGTAACCACAGTGTACACCCCAGGACCAGAGGTGGCCAAGCCACCACTCTGCCTGAAGGAGGCCAGGGATGAGGTATATGACCTCTCAGCTAGGTCCTGAGGAAGAGGACAGGTGGTGGAGAAAAAGTAAAAAACAGCAGCCACATGAGGAAAGAGGCCTGAATAGCCTGGCATGCTCTGGGGACAAAACAGAGTCCGATAAGCAGAAACAGGACGTCAGCAGATAAGGCCAATAGGGCAGGAGGGTTCAGACCACAGAGGAACCCTGGGCAGGCCAAGGAGGAACGAAAAGACCTATAGGCTGGAGAGCTCTCTCAGGTAGGAGTGCCTGGGCCGGCAGAGCCACGCAAACAGGTTTAAAGCCACCCCCAAACCCAAATAAGAGACAATGGAAGGTGATGGGTAAAGATGAAGGAGTAGATCTAAGACACACTCAAAAGAGAAAGAAGAGGATGTGGTTTGGGGCAACGATGATGCCCTAGGCATGTGAGTAGTTCTAGCGTGCCCATGGGCTGTCCACAGGCAACTCACTCATGTGGGTCTGCTGGAACTGTTATTGGCATTTTATACCACATGCCACTAAGGATTTAAGGCAGTTTGGATTAATAAGGCAAATATGAAAGATGGAGGAAATAAGAAAAACAAGGGTAGAAATCTAAAATGAAGCCAATGGTAGGTCTGTACAAAATTTCCACCATTGTCATAGGTCTTTGCAATAGGTGGCTCTGAGTTTGCTAGTTCCTGATGTAAAACAAGAAAAGCCAATCAGAGTCTGTAAGATGAGAATGAATCAGTACTGAGGATAACTCAATCATTTCTAAATATTAAATCTAGAGAGACATTTCTCCTGAAAATTTTCATGAAAAACAAAAACAAAAACAAAACATGGCGACTCTCTTCCTGGAGTATCTACCAACATTACTAAAAGGCTTTAAGGAACATATTAAATACCTTCCTATCAAAATAAAGTGCATGTATGTTACATGGAATTAGAAAGTCATGTGGTTTTTGAAGAAAAAGCACAGTTTACAGAGCACCTATGATCTAGGCATTGTGCTAAGATTTATCTATTGTATTTCATTTAATCCTCACCACTAGCCTACAAAAGAGCACAACTATTACTCATATTTCATAGATAAGGAAGTGGCATTTGAGAAGGTAGAGATTAGTCCAATATTACAGAGTCAATAAGTGACAGACCAGAAATCAAATCCAAATCCATTAGACTCTAAAGCCCCCTGCCATGTATTACTTTGAAGAAATATCCCCTCTGAAAAAAGACCACTCAGGACTTCTTTCCAGAGGCCATGTGGAGGCATATTTAAGGCTACCTAGCCTGGAACCCACCCCACTATACCTGTTCCCTCTTAGGGTGAGCGCTGGAAGGCATGTCTGTCCATTAGTGACAAAGGACTGAACCAAGAACTCTGAACAGGGTCACTGAGCTCCCTTCCCTGTGCAGTGACTCATTCCATGCTTGAAGAGAGGCACTAAGAGTTCTGATGCTGAAGCTGTCAGTGTGGGGTGCCCTGCTAGGATAAGCGTGCAGAGTAGTGGCAAAGGCCCCCCTGTATAGAGACGGGGGTGGGAGGGGGAGGGAAGAAAAGGGGGAGGAAAGGACTACAGCAGAGGACCAGGGCAATAAATCACACTGAACATGGGGTGGGGGTGTTGGGACAGGCGGTCTCCTGACAGTAACAATCCTATCCAGAGTTAAAGCAGAAGAAAAGTCAACACAAATCTTTTGTCCACTTAACTCCCTTGCCCTCTCCTTACCCAAGAAATCTAAGCTTGGAGTTTACATTCAAGAAAAGCAACCAGCATACCTTTAGGATGGCATATACAATAAACAAACAGGTCAGGGAAGGAAAGAATAAAGAGTCATTCCATCAGAGTACCATGTATCATTAATCTCACTGCAAAAACTTACTAAACAAATTGGCAGTAACAATAGTTAAGATTCATTGAGCACTTATTGTGTGCCAGATTCTGGGTAAAGCCCTTTCCTTACATTACTGCATTTGACTCTCATGACAACCCAGAGAGTCATAAACCATTACCAGTAAGTGTTCTGGAAACACTGAGAAACTTAAGAGCTCTGTTCTCTTTCACTTTTAGAAGATTCCTGGTGATCACGGGTAGGCTGTTTGGTGTGGTGCCTTGCCAACCTGGCAAATACTGGTCAGGCCAGGTAGAAGGAACATTCTATAATCTTAGTAACGGAATTAGACCCAGCCCAAATTCAAGAGCACACCCACAGAGAAGCCTCAAGAAAGCCCTAGGATGACAAGCAGGAGAACGGCCTAACACAAGAAGTCCGAAGCCACAGATCTCTTTCAATGATGCCCCAGTTTAGGAGGAGTGTCCAACTCCCTTCTCTGGGCCTCAGTTTCCCTCTGTGTAAAATGAGAGGCCACCACTGGATCTCCTTCAGGGTGCCTTCCATTTTAACATCCCACCTCCTGGTTGTGTTTGGGTTAACAACCATGGCTTGGATTCTATTTGTACACATAATGTTTGCCCTGATGTATAAGTTATGCAAGAGTCACACTGAGTCTGGCACATCATCTCATCCTGTATCAGTTCACTACAGGCCATGCAAGCACAGTAGTAAAAATCTTAGCAACCAATGAGTCCTCCCCCTGAGCATTCTCTGACACCTCGCAGGCAGGACAAAGCTCCTGTTTGCTGCCACAGCACTTTCATGATTCTGTTGTGGAATCATCACAGGCTGTAAACACATGGCTGTTTACATCCATCTCCTATAGGCTGCCTGTGGGGAGGAGCTGCCTTCCGCTACCTTTGGGTTGTCAATGCCTCATACTGGGCCTGGCACAGAGAGGACAGTGAAGAGTGTTGGTTAAACAAATCCTAAAAACTACATCAATGATAAAAATTACTTTAGTGTCTGCCTTGTTCTCTCTCTAGGAGGGATTATCCGCCTCTCACCTGCACCCTGTCCTCAGAACTGGAAAGACCACAGAATCAATCTCATGGCTTATAACTAAGTTTGCATCATTCATGAACAGAATATTGTCAGCCCAGAAAACAGGTAGCAATACCCACTCCTCCATGCCAAATACTTACTTTCCCACCTTCCAATCAGGCAGAACAATCTGCAAAACCCTGGTTGACTGTGTGGATTCAAATGCAATAAAGGGAGGGGCGCCTGGGTGGCGCAGTCGGTTAGGCGTCCGACTTCAGCCAGGTCACGATCTCGCGGTCCGTGAGTTCGAGCCCCGCGTCAGGCTCTGGGCTGATGGCTCGGAGCCTGGAGCCTGTTTCTGATTCTGTGTCTCCCTCTCTCTCTGCCCCTCCCCCGTTCATGCTCTGTCTCTCTCTGTCCCAAAAATAAATAAAAAATGTTGGAAAAAAAAAATTAAAAAAAAAAAATGCAATAAAGGGAACATGTAAGGGGGCTTCTTTGGTAGCAAATAGATAACTAGTTCTTTGGCTCAACTTTTTCCAGCTGAAAGGGATGCAGCAGAGGATGTGACTTGTCTCAGGTGAAAAGGAACCAGAAGGGGAGGGAGTTTCTCTCTCCTGTTTCGTGTCTGTTGCGGGGCTTCTGGCTACAGGTCAGGGACGTACACCTTGCCAGTCATTTGTTTGTGTTTCTTAACAGATTTATTGTTATGGATGGGGAAAGATCCTACATGGGTGGGAAACAAGTCACAAAGGAATGAGAAAGAACGCAGAAAAACAGAGCTAATGAGTTTGATGACAAAGAGAAAGAAAAAAACAGAGTAACAGGCTGATGTCCTTCAGTAAACCGCTTCTGGCCTCCTATTAAGAAAGAGTTTGAGGTTTTGGCCTACAGTGCTCAAAAGTGGCTCACACTCTTCATGGGTAAGATTTGGGAAGAAAAGCAAAGCACTGTTGGGCATACAGCAAAGGCCAACTAAAGTGGTATATATCGTAAAGCAAAGCTTAAATTTAACATATGCCATTGGAACCTTCAAGTAGCATTTGGGGCTGAATCACAGACTCTAAAACCCACCATTGCAGTTAGGAAGAGTGCAGTTAGGAATAAGCCTTCAGTCGCTCCTTTTGAAAGAGAAGGACCTATTTCATTGCTATAGACACTTTCCCTAATGGTTTTCAAGAAATCATTCTTTCCAATGTAACCAGTAGGCTACTTCCCCTCCAGGGACTGGAGTGGCGTGTACAGAGTGTGTGCAGCAACAGGGAGCACAATGACCTGGGGGTAGAATGCATCTGACCTAAACCCCTGGCCTACACCTCAATTCCCCCAGACCAGAGGAAGTTCCTGCGATGTAAAATGGGGACGAAAACCACCTTATGGAGGTATCTGACGAAATGACAGAATACGGAGGTGCAAGGCTTCGCACAGTGCCAGCCATACAAAGGGCTCAGTGGGTTGTTGTGGGTCTCCTCCACCCCTGCAAAGGTAGAATTTGCCTCAAATTCCAAGGCATATCACATGAACTCTGAATTGTCAGTTCCATAAGATTTACAAACAGATAGGGCACAGGTTTCCACCTATTCCTACTAAGAGCTAATAAATGCCTCATAACTCTCTTGTACAGTTTTACTCCAGCCATGCACTGCTTCTTGGAAGAACAGATGGCTTGTAATCACAGCTGATTATACAGTAAAACTATGAGCTCTCCCCTCCCATATTTCTGCAACAGAGAACATGAAGTGAAAAGATAACCTGAAAGACATTATTATGTACTTGAGAAAGTCTTAGGTGGCTGGAAAGACAAGCAACATTCATAATTAGCAACATTGAGGCCATCAGGAGTGTGTTCAGGACCAATCATGGCCAACCATTTAGTAATCGGAATATGGAATTGGATAAACAATAAGGGTATAGGTCCCCACAAGCTCTGCTCACAATTTTATCCAGCATATGTGTTATCAAGGAACTCTGGGATGTGGGTTTGATTTTAAACTCTCTAAAAATTAACATTTTAGAAAATATTCTTTTATATCCCTGAGGAATCTTGACAGTCTTCAATGTCAAGAAGTATAAAAGCAGTGTAGCCTATGAGTTAAAGAAACTTACAACCACTTATAAAATGAATCGGAAAGAAAAAAGAAAACAAAAAACTCTGCAAATATTCCTCTAGTGATCAATGCCTGGAATTCATGGATTTCTCTAAAGGACAGCCAGTCTTGAGGGAGATGTCTTGAAAGAAGAAGGGAGATAAAACGTGGCACAATTTTCCACCCTTGTTGGTGCAAGGGACAAAGAGATTTTGATGGCTACTTTGGGGAATCTGGGTGACTTAGAGGAATTCTGTTTATTCAGTTAAATATTAAATAATTTAATGAATCCCCCACATCGGTATGTTTTCTCTGGAACCCTCTCATCTACTTTCTACTACAACAAATGACTTGCCAGATAAAGCTATGACAGGCACTCTCTGTTGAATCTAGTTGCCATTTGATTTTTTGTCAAGTATTAATACTGTCCACACATTGTTGATAAAGGGGGCTACCTGTAAAACGGGTAAGCGTGCTTCCAAAGCCAACTTAAAGGGGCCAAAGATAAGGCTAACATGTAAACTTTACATGAGGGCAAAAAGAATCCAAATGTATGGCTGCAAACCAAAACACAACCTCAGAGTCAGGACTTCCTGAGGCCTATTGCACATGAAAAGCTTCCACTTCTGCAAGGCTCAGAGTTACCTGAGTCTCAGAGAGGCCCAACCAAGTCAAGTGCAAGCCTCATCTCTACCCTTAGCCATACTTATTCTCTTGGTTCTGCCAGTTCAGGAAAGTAATCTGTGTGCACAACCTGAAGGGTATTTACTCACTGAAGCCTAGACAGAGGCCTGGCTCTCAAAGTACCAGCAGCATTAGAATCTCCTAATTGTCTCCTATGCAAATTCAGGCCTACCCAGTCAGAAATTTGAAGGGTATCCTGTGTTTTAACAAGTCTTCCAGGTGATTCTGGTTCAGGCTCAAGTTTAAGAAGCACTGCTGTAGGCCACTGTGTCTCCTTGAAGATAATTCATGACTTTCTCAGTATGAAAAAGGAACGTTCTTGGCGGTTACAATAAAAAGGAAGAAAAAAATCCTATCAAGTTTCACTATGTAAAACAATGGAAGGTGGCAACACACCAGAATTGTGAAAATATTACAATTCTAAAACTCACAAGAATATCACCATTTTATCACAATGGTAAAATAATTCCCTTAGAGTTGTAAGAAACTCAAAGTAGGATTTTCCTTAGAAAGGAAACATAACCCTCTAGAGGTGAATGTGATGTGCAGCCAGGGTTGAGAACCACCGATACAATAATGCCTTGTTGAGAATCTTAAAAACTTACCGCTGGCTTAGGATAAAGACGGTGATAGAAATCCAAAGGGAAAACATGATCTATCTGCCAGACTGAGATCGAGCCTTAGCAGAAATAGAAAGGAAGGAGGTGGTAAGCCTCAAACAGACAGGGAGGTTATACAGTGGCACGTCAGTCCTTGAAATGAGGTCAGACAACTGGGCTCCAGGGAAACCGGTCCCAGGGCATGAACATGATGGACACTGTACACAGCTTGGCCACAGAGATGATGAGGATCCCTGCAGTGGCAATAGATCCTAGAGAGGGGCAAATGGCATTGCAATTTGCAAAAGGGGGCAAAAGATAGATTTTCCAACTATAAACTTAATCTCTAACAGATTATTAGAGGGGATCCAGAAGAAAACCCAAAGTATAAATATGAAAAACTACACCAAGATTCCCAGACGATAACAACTGGTGAGATGTGGCTGACAAAGCAGATATGAACCCCCACCAGGAATCAGGCAAAGTTTCCCATGACATCCCTTTGCCTGAACTATTCCACTGAAACAGCTTCTGTGAAGGTTACCAATGACCTTCATGTAACCAAGTCCAATGGTCAGTTCTTGGCCCTCATGTTACTTGAAATCTCAGTGCCATCTAAGAAAGTGGTTCTTTCACTTGCCCCTTACAACTCTCATTTCTGGGATAACAGGCTTTCCTGGCTCTCTTCCCTCTTCCTTATCCACTATTTCTCAGTCTCCTGTGCTGGCTCATCCCCATCATACTGAATCTAAACTGACTAGGGCTCAGCCTGTAAACCTCTCCTATCTCCACCTACATCCTCATCAGTCTCCAGGTTTCAGATTCCAGACAGTTCACATGCTGATGACACCTAGCATTCCTGATCTAGTCCAGACATCTCCCGAGCTCCACATGTACAAATCCAGCTGACTACTCTACATCTCCACTTGGATGTCTAACAGATATCTACAACATAACAAATCCAAAATAAAACTATTGATATTTTACCCTCAAACCTGCTCCCACCAGGTTTAGTTAAGCTGGTTTGGTAAACGGCAACTCCATTCTCCCAGTTGTTCAGTTCAAAAACTGTGGAGTCATCTTTAATGCCTCTCCTTCTCTCATAATCTCTCATAATCTATGAGTAAAACCCTAGCAGCTTCTACTTTCAAAAGGGCCTGCCTGGGACATGGAAAGAGCTCAATAAATATTAATTGAATGAATCTCTGAATGAACAAATGAATCCAGGTGAAGAAAAACCAGAAAAATTGGGGTGGAAGAAATGATGATTAGGTGAATTCATAACTAGTTTAACAGCCATAACCACAGGATGGCTTTTTCCTTGATCCTTGTCTTGGTCCACATTCTTGGCAGTGACATGGATGAAGGTATGAAGATACAGTGCCAACAACATAGGTGGATGATACTGCATGAGATGGAATAGTGAATATTTTGTTGGGGTAGCAAAAATGATCTGGAAAAAAAAAAACACAAAAAAAACAAAAACAAAAAAAACCTTGGATCTCTGTGACTCAGAGACAAATAAAATTAGGTTATGAGGATGAGTTAAAGAAAGTAGTTAGATCAATCTAACTAAGTGGAATTTAATAAGGATATATGTAAGGGCCAAACTTTGGCTCTAAAAAACTAATCGCCTGAGCACAGAGGTACTCTTAATCAAGAGTAAGCTGAGTGGGCAGCATTATGCTGTGGCAGTCAATGATGGCAATTTCATTTTAGGCTACTTTAACAGTAGCAGCTAAATAAACATAATGATGGCTATGTTTTACGCATTTACTGTTCAACTAGTTTCAAAATACATAGACAAACTGTGACAAATTAGAGTAAGAATGTCAACTTAAAATCATCCTATAAGGATCAATTGAAAAAAGGAGAATGATTTACTTTTTTAAGTAAAAGAAAAAACCAGGATGAAATAATATTCACAGGACTTTTAAAGGTGGAAGAACAATTCTTTTTAGTTCTTTCGGGCCTTAAGAAATAGAGAACCAGATGAGAGCAGAGAAACCACATTGGCAAGACTTTGGGACCCACCAGCCTTCCAATCAGGAAATGATATGCTATGGGAGGTGGTGCACTCACCACCCAACCCAGGAGATCAAAGCGTAAAGTACATGAAATAGACAACCGTGTAAATATCACACTGTTATTACAGGTCACTGGTCTAATTGTGAGAAGTGATGAAACTCCTACAGGAAAAGATGTACAACTGACTTGCTCCATTTTATTGATAAGCCACTTAAACCATCCAAAGCACAATCAGTGACTGGTTTGGAGTTTTTTTAGTGTACTCCTAAAGATGTGGGCCTAATGACCTTAAGAAGCAGAGAACTTGTCTTCTAAGAGACACTTTAACAGAGAAAGCTTGGGCTTTAGAATCAGACAGATGAGTGTCCCAACACTGGCTGCACCTTTTATGGTTGTTTGGTCCTGGGCAAGTTTTTCAGCCTCTGAGTCTTAATTCCTTCTCTGTAAAATGTGGTAATCATTCCTGCTCCCACAGAGATATTCTTACAATTAAATTCAAAGAGGAAAAAATAGAGTACAATGGCAAATGGTAGTTAGCGAATAAATTGAGAGTAGTTAACAAATGAAGATATGGTTCTCAGTCCCAGTATTGAAACTAATGAGGGTCACAAGACTGACCAACACTAGCCAAAAACTTTCTTTGGTGACAGAAATGCTCCTTGTCTGTGCTGATACCTTAGCCACAAGCCATGAGAACGCCTGATATGAGGCTAGTGCAAATTTTGAAATTTCTCTCATTCTAAAAGGTTATTTGTGATTAACGTATTAACTTAAATAGCTGCACGTAGCTAGTGGCTACCACACTGAACAGCACAGATACTTCCCTAAAGGGACTCCCAGCTCAGAAATCCTGGTTCTATTATTTTAGTAAGAGAATAAAACCAAAAGCACAAACAACATCAGGAACCCTATAATAGGAAGTGCCTAGTGATGCAAGGGGATTCCCATCCCACAGGGAATTCCAGAAGGCTCCTCAGGACTGCATGTGAGGGAATGATAGGGACTAACCTGGGAAATTTCTATGAACTTTACCAAGGATGGTGCTGATCCAATAGAACTGTTTTAAGTAAAGGTGTTTTCCTTGTAAATAGAATATGAAGCAATAAAAACTGTTACTGCCAATTACAGGATTAAGAAGTTTAAGTTTCCCTTCACCTCTCACCCCTTTCACTGTGACCCTGCTTCATCCAATCAGAAAACAAGATTCAAGAAGAATTCTTAAAATTATTATTGCAGCCACTGTAATCGTTCCTAATCCCACAGCTTTCTCCAAGAATGAACCTTTTAAGTTTGGTGCTGAATTTCCCTTCCTACTCTGCTCTACTTCTCAGAGCTCAGGAAACAATCCCCTAACTACTCTCATCACTACTTCATCAAGTTTCTACAAAATGAGCAAGAGTTCAAAGGGAATTTTCAACCAATTCGTGCCTAAGGCAGGAAATTGAAATACCAAGTGGGATAGAAGAATGTTAGACAAACACAGGCGAGGTCCACTGGTGAGAGCCGGAGTTTTTCTCCCCCTGACCCATTTTTAGAGAACTACAAAGGGGAATAAAGGGAGGTGGTTAATTGGTCACAGGACTTGTTTAGAGCCACCTCTACTTTCCTTTTCTAATTGACTGCTGGGAATAACACCCTCTTCAAGGACTGCTCTGAGGGGAAACGTGCTAGGACAGGCGATGCACTGATGAAATGGCTTCAGAAGCTGAAGATCATTAATTAAGAATATTGACAGTGAGCTTGAAAGCTTCACGGGAACAAGTGGGAGGCACAACGTGGTATCAGCTGCGACCTACACATTAGTAATTAAGCCTTGTGAAGGCTCTCAGTGGAAAGTTACAGCTCCCAGGCATTCCTCCTTGGATGAGTGAAGAGTCTCCTGAGGCAACTGAACTCTAACGACAGTATCATTGACTCTACAGTAGTATTTCCAACATCACTATAATATATATACCCCTGATTCTCAGGATTCAGTGTCTTCCAAGCACCACTACCCAATGCTTGAAATACTGTTTCTTAAACCTGAGAGCACATCAGATTCACCAGGAGGGCATGTCACAAATGCAGATTAAAAAGGCTCACTCCCAGAGTCTCATTTCATAGGCTTGAGGTGGGGCCAAGAATTTGCATGTCTAACAGACTCATGGGTGAGGCAGATGCTGCTGCTGCTGCTGATCTGGAGACCACACTTGGAGAATCACAGGCCTAGAAATAGGGGTTTGCATCCCTGGTGGCACCTAACAATCACTTGGGGAATTTTTAAAAATTATGTCCAAATTCTCTCCCAGACCAATTAAATCAGATCTTCTCAAGATGGGGCCTGGATGGACACCAGTACATTTTAAAAGCTCTCTGTTTGATTGTCATATGCTAGCTGGGTTGAGAACCACTGCAGATCACCTTCAAATTATTTAAATTTGGAGATTACACATACTTACAAATTAGAGAGAGGGAGGCAGATCCTGGCATTTGCTTGATTCCACTTATTGTTGGTGGTGATATTTCAATGGTCTTTTTCCCCACAAACAAAAATATAATAATCCTCCTTATACCAGCAAACCACATATTCTAATTCTTGATCTCTCTCATTCTCTTTCTCCAAGAATTCTCTGAAGATTTACAAGTTACAGCAAATGAACATCTATGAAAACTGGTAAATCTGCTAATCCCCTGAAAATATTATTAATTTTAAAATAACACTTCAATGAGATGAACAGCATGTAACTACTTTAAACACTCAAAATCATCTAACACCTTCCTTCCTTCAAACTCTTTTCAATTCTCCTCAAATTCATTTTCCTTTTTTGCAAATCAGATTCTGTGTTTCCTCATCTCTACACATCATTTGCCTGCTTCTAGTCTTCCCTTATTATCTCTGCCTTAATATGACAAATATAAAGTTCAGAGTTATTCTTATGAAACAGTTTTATGATGCCTGCTCCTAATAAAAATATTTTTTAATAAAAAATTATTTTATTTAATAAAAATAAATATTTTTCTCAGTGAGAAAAAAGAAACTAAGTCAAATTATTTTTGGTATGTATCTCCTGGTTAACTCTGCCTTGGGCATTAACCCTTGACAGGAAACCTATGTCCCACCTTGAATTCTTCAAATTAAGGAACCTTCAGGCTAAAATACACCATGTGCCCTACATCAGTACTTACTGGTTAAGTGTGACAGTGCAGTGTACCTCCAAGTAATAAGGCTAAAGTAGAAGGAATATATCACTCATAATCTACAGCTGTGGCTCTGAGACAAAATCACTACCACCTTCCACCACCTGTCCACCCCCAATGTGCAATGCCTGGAGACATTTAGAGCTGTCACAATTGGCATCCAGTGGGGCAGAATACAGAAAAGCTACTCAACATTCTATAATGCACAGGAGAGCCCACGACAAAGAATCATCTGGCCCATAGTGTCATTAGTGCCCAAGCAGAGAAACCCTGCTCTAGAAATTACTATATGAAGCCAGTTGACTTTTCAGGCATTGCAGAATTTATAGGGATCTGAGGCCAACCAGGAGGAGGGGGAGAGAGAGGGGCTAATGGTCCAGAGTCAAAGAAGGACTACAAAATGCCCAGCCAGAAGAGAGAGCTGAGGCTGCTGCCCATCTTTCCAACTGTCTGAAAGAGGGTCCTCTTCATCTTGACCTTGCCAGACTTTGTCAAGAAGGTTTTTTTTTTTTTTTTAATATATAGGGTTAAAGGTTTAATTCGGTAAAACACTTCTGTTCCATGATTCATCACCTGACCAATTGACAGACTACCCCCCCCCCCCCCCCCCCGCTACTCTATAAAGCATGCTTCCATCACTATTAACTTTTAACCAGGACTAAACCAATGAATGAATGAATGAATGAGAGGAAGGAAGGAAGGAAGGAAGGAAGGAAGGAAGGAAGGAAGATGTAATGCGGGAATTTTGAAGAGATATTTTAGAAATGGACTATAAATCCAAAAGAGTACTGCCCGTTCTCTTGAGAGACTGCTATCTAACCATTTTTATTTTGGGCAATTTGCATAGGGGTCTTTGCATAGGGGGATATGGAGGTAGTGCTTAAGGACTTTCTTCACACATGGTGAAAATCATAATGAGATCGTGACTATTAGATGTTTGTCCTGTGACTACTGAATTCTTAGAAAAATTGCATTGCTCAACAGCACTGGAGGTATCAAATTGATCCAGCTTAAAAAGATCAACATTATGTGTTTAGATCTTAATATGGTAGATATTAACATGTGTTTAGATCTTAATATGCTACCAAGCAAATATGGTAGGTAGCTTTTATTTGTGATAGTCTTCGGATTTTAAATGCCAAATAGCTACTTAATGGGTTACTGAAAAATCTAAATTTTATTTTTATAAAGTTTATTTGTTTATTTTGAGAGACAGCATGAGTGGGGGAAGGGCAGAGAGAGAGGAAGAATCTCAAGCAGGCTCTGCACTCACAGGGCAGGGCTCAAACTCACGGTACTGCAAGATCATGACCTGAGTGAAAATCAAGAGTCTAACGGACTGAGCCACCCAGGTACCCCTGAAAAACCTAAATTTTAAAAGGGGTTATACTAAGGACATGCTTAAACGCCTCACAAAATAGGATTTCCATTCTAGGTATTCACAATTAAAGAACAGGGTTCCTTTCAACAAAATCCAGCTTAGTTCACCTGAGCACTTACCTTCTACTGGGGAGGGAAAGACAGGTTATCACTCAAAGATAGATCCAAAAAGGGGCGCCTGGGTGGCGCAGTCGGTTAAGCGTCCGACTTCAGCCAGGTCACGATCTTACGGTCCGTGAGTTCGAGCCCCGCGTCAGGCTCTGGGCTGATGGCTCGGAGCCTGGAGCCTGTTTCCGATTCTGTGTCTCCCTCTCTCTCTGCCCCTCCCCCGTTCATGCTCTGTCTCTCTCTGCCCCAAAAAAAAAAAAAAGTTAAAAAAAAAAAAAAAAATAAAAAAAAAAAAAAAAAAAAAGATAGATCCAAAAAGAATAAAGCACCAGATGGACAACAAGAACTGTCCTCTGGTCATGGCATAAACTGTCACAGTAATCCCATATTCTCATTGCCCCTTCCCAATGGAGTTGTTTTTATATATTCTTTAGTTTTACCATGTAATATAAACTCATCTCTAAATTATACATTTTGTAAATATGTCACCAAGAAATGCCAAAAAGCCCCTACTGAATATGAATTGTTTACCCCAGGCCTATAATGTTCTGTGTCCTAATGCTTCAGAGATATTAGATACTAAAATTTTATTAAAACCATGTTCCTTGCATTTGCTGCCATTATCGGTGATGCAAATTCACACATGCGTTAACTAATGAAGCAGTCAGACAGGGTTTCATAGGCAGAGAAGAGGCTGAAAGAAATCTTTTTTGCCAAATAGAAAGTGGCCCAACTGTGGAAAATGATATGGATATCTAAGGTAGTGCCCACAAGCCAAAACTGTAAATAAGGTTAGACCCTCACATGGTTCCATGGTCTGAGTATATATTACAACATTTCAAATCAAACACTCATTTCATTTTAGGGGTTCATGCCAGCTGGCAGAGCACAGCCGACCAAAAGTGAAAAACGAGCCTGAATTCTCTTTCTCTGTAAACTCAGTACATTTGTAGCAGGAGCCCCTTACCAGAAGAGGGCAATGGCGGCCCTCCCAGCATTATGCAAAGCTGTGGCAGTTACCTGCAGTCCAGGGAATCCCTGCCTAGAGAGTCAGATCTCAGGAAACAGCCCGGGAACTGCTGGCTTCTAAGTACCATGCATGCAAACACCAGCCCCTTTGCCTTTCCTTTTTCTGGAATGAATGAACAGGTGGCTGGCAAGACCAAATCATTCCAGTATTTCCAATTGATGATGTAGAACTGCTGCTCACTGCAACCCAATCAACATATTTTAAAGTTATCCCCTCTCCCTGGTCATACCAGCCACGAAACTCTTCCCACCCCCAAACCAGAGGGTCCTTAAAAGATCTCCAAATAGAGATTATGTAAGTAGTACCTTAGAAGGCTGCAAATTATAGATACCCTAAGAGCCATTCTAAAGTCAGATGCACATTCACTTTTAGTTAAGTACCCTAGCTTTTCAGACCCCTTGGGTGGAATCTCAATTCTGCTAACCTTTTCTCCCTACCTCTCCAGTGTTCCCAAGTTCATCTTCTAAACAGCACTTGTCCAGCTTAGGGTCTTCAGGCTTTTCTAAACAAAGCATTCTCCAACCTCCTCTCCCTTATAAACCACTTTGCAGGCTTACTCAGTGTTTGCTTTTTAAATATGTCTACCTCTAACAAAGGAAAGGATTTGTTTTTGATTAATAAAATTTGGGGGCATAAGCAGGTAGTGAATAGGTGAGATGGGCTGGGGGTAGTTTTAAGAGGGGTGGGACATGAGCCCATGCAACACTGGTTGAGCTGCGTTATTATCTCCTACTTCAGGAATTCATAAACCAAAGAATGAAGGCTCTTAAGTTTGTACCTTGACTTCTCAATCTATCTAAAACTACACATTCTCCCCACACCTGCTTCTTTTCTCTGTTCTGGCTCAGCTAGCAGCACCCAACATCTGTCCATTTCTGGGACCCCATCACCTCCCTTTCCTCAGCAGCCACATGCAACACACATACTGTGTTCTATCCCCACCCCTCCACCATCCTGGCCTCCAGTCCAAGCCACCACCTCCTCCTGCCTGGCCCTTAACTGCACCGGTCTCCCATGATTCCCTAAGTCAGCTCATCTTCAATCTGTTACCAGCCTGTTGCCAGAATGATCAAGTCTTGTCACACCTCCACTCAAGCTGAAAATCTTTTGAAAGGTCTTCAGCTCTCAGGGGAAAAAAGACTAAATTCCTTATAGCGGCCTAGAAGAGGCTGACCATACATACATCCTAGTTTGCCTTGAGTCAGTCTCATGTTATGCCCTGGTGTCCAAACATAATTATTAATAGCACCCCTCCTATGTCCTGATTTCCACAATAACCCATATATATGGTCTCTTTAGCTACAAGTTTCTGTGAGGTCAGGCTCCTGCCAGCTTCTCCAGCCTCATGTCAGTCTACTGTCCCTGCACTCACTACTGAGCTTCAATCATTTAATTTTTATTTATTGAACATATACCAGACACCAGCCCTGTGCCAGGAGCTGAACACAGAGCAGAGAAGAGACAGGACCTTGGCTCTGCTGGAAGGCCCTGCCCCATCCTGAGGGCACCTACCTCCCCCTGGGCTCCCACTTGGGCTTCCTTCAGCCTTGGCTCAATGCCTCTTCCCTCTAGAAACCTCCTGAGGGCTCCAGACCAGGCGTCCCACCCTTAACCTTGACAACAGCATCATGTGCCTCTCTCGGAAACAATGCTTCAAGACTGCAGTTTTTCCTGCTTGTGTGTGATTGGTCTGACTACCAGATTCTTCCAAGAGATGAAGAGGTCTGCATCTATTTTTGCTAGTTATTAAAGCTCCGATACTTAGCAGTGCCTGGTCCATAGAAGGTATTCATGAGTGCACTGCAGGAAGGAAGGAGGCACAGGGTGTACTCTGCCTCTCAACTCTGGGCTAGCTATCCTTCCTGGGTGCCAGCATGGCCCTGAAGGTGCCTAGAGTCTTACAAATCCTATCCTGATGTCAGCTTCGGGCCCTGTTCACCCAACCCTCCTAGGCTCAGGGTTCTGGCAGGGAGAAGAAGCCCTCCACCCCCTCCCCATCATCACCCCTCAGTTGAGACGCACTCTGTGGTCAGCACAAAGATTCTCGCTCCCAGAAAAGGGCTAGAGGAAGGTCTACCTGGCAAACTGTAGCCAAAGGAGCAAACTGAGCCAAAACACCTCATCAAAAGCAGGCATTTTGACATACCATCTTTCTTGAAGTTTTGAAATATTAAAGTTTCTCCCTCTTGACAAAAAAATATTGCTTGTGGCTTACAAAAATCCATTCTTTTTTATCAACTTCTACTGATTATGGATTAAAATCTCTGAGTACAAATTTCAGCCTGGGTATAGCCACCCACCTTGGCAGGGGTACTAAAAGGATGTGAATCCCTAATTCAAAACATTAGTTATTTTCACAATATGCCACCAAAGGGGGGGAGGAGGGTGGCATGAGCTGGGGACTGGAGATAGGATGCATTTTATGACATAATCACCTGGCATCCCAGCCATGAGAGTAGGCCAGCAGGCTGAAGATACCATAGTCACACCCTCCACAAGGGGACCCCTTCCCTCCTGTCACCTTCCCAGAGGACCTTCAGGTGCACCCACATGGTGAGGGCACTGACGTCAATCAAACTAAATACAGATAAATGTTCTAATATTTCTTCCACAGCACAGTGGATTACTGAACTGCCCCCTCACAGTGGCACAAACACACATAACTTTGGAGACCACTGCAGTCAACCAGAGAAATATCTGGACAACTCGGAGAAGACCAGGAGTAACTTAAAGGCAAAGCCCTGCCAGCAAATACAACCCAAACAATGTCAAGAAAGCAATGTCAGAAACTGTTAACTGGCAGCAATGAGAATTAAATGGGACCAAAGGAGGGCATTTATAATGATAGAGGATAAAAGCTATCAAGAGATTAAAACTATCCTGGGAATCCAAGTAAGAGACAGCAGACAAATGCTGGTGGAAAAGGTGTAAAACCTGTTCCTCTAAAATGTGACATGTGTTTCCATTCCAAAGCCTCTTCCTGTGGTCCCCACCCTGCAACCCAACTAGAAATCGCTCTTACCAGATCCCTGGGGAGGCACCTTCCTCTTTTACTTGGTTATTTAACTCGAATGTGCCTCCCCAGAGAGGCTCTCTGGCCATCCTATTTACACTGGAGCCACTTCTAGTCACTTGCCAAATTACCAGGTTTTATTTTCTTCATTATACATCTCAGTATCTGAAATTATTTTGTGTCTTTCCTTGTGCAGGTATGTCTTCCCCCAACTGAAATGTCACCTCCATAAGACCGTGAACTTCTAACGTCTTATTCAGCTGAGAACCATTCTAGTACATAGGAAGCAAGTGATAAATATTTATTGAATAAATAAAATGTTTGAAAAGAGCAAAAGCAACAGAGGAGTCATAGTAGACTGAATCCATTTCTTTCAGCCCATGTCAGATCAGGGAGGCAAAAATAACATCATAGAGGGCATATAATATATAATGGTGACCTGCAAGATATGTATCAAACCATGTACAACAAAAGCAGAGAATATGCCATCTTTTCAAGCATTAATGAAATGGTTTCTGTATCTGTCAATCTAAACTTCCCATTTCCCAAATGAATCTGAACTTCACTGAAAAAGCAGAGCAGGTGGGAGCAAGATATAGCAGCTGAGGTGTAAGGGGAGGTCTGATCCCAGAAAATGGGTCAACACAAGATATTGGACTACTGACCAATATCTGTCTACTAGAACCCTCCACCCTCATGTCACATTGCTCAGGGGACTCTCCATGTACAGTCTAAGCAGGAAGATATACTATAAGCTAATTAGCCAGAAATAAATCTCAGTATCTATTAATAAGCAAAGGACTCTACAAATACATGCTCCTTAAGCCACTGATGTACTCACTGTAAGAAACCTCTCAATATGTATCTAATATGATAAACTGTGTTCGCATCAGGGTTCTGTCATCTTTTTTACATATAATCCAGCTGCAACACTGGTTCTATTGAAAAGTATTAGTAATCATTTCTTATTTTCCACCTTAAAATCACTTTAGGGACTACAACCTCCCTTTAAAAAATTTGTTTCAACACCAGAATTCATTATTTTCTTTTTATAATCAAACCAGTTTTTGAAGCATAATGGAAAAAGGCCTACAGCCTCTATAGCAAACCCTTATGCTCATGCCATAAATAATTTATAGAAAGATGGTTTCTTCTCAGAGGCAGGCTCAAATTCCCATTTTAATCAAAACTGATTCTGAAATCTATTTCTCAATTTACATGTGGTCAGGGAGATTCTCCCCACGTGAGCTCTCCAACTGCTTCGTGGAAATGGGCACTCTTCCCGAACTCCTAAAACTGTGGGACGTTATTAACCACTGGTAATCATTTTCTTCTACACTCTAATGCTCTTGACTTCATCAGAGGTTAACGTCATGGCAGCAGCTTCAGAAGAGAATCAAAAGTGCAAAGCCACAAAACACCAATGGTACCACGTTCACTGATATTTCCAAATATGCAAACAGACGTCACAAAGGAAAAGGCTCGAAGATTCACTGAATCCTCCAAACATACAAACTCATACCAGAAACATAAAGACAATAAATATTCCCCAATAAATGACAGTACGAACCAGTACAGTACTGTGCTTCAAAACCCCAAATCCGTATCTCCGAGATTGCTTTGCCTAACTCTGGAGCAAGTAACATAAGAAAGCTTTTTTATGCTATTTTTATTTCACAAAACAGTCTTTGGTTCATCCCCCTACAAAGTTTTTTTTTTTTTTTTTTTAGCATTTTTTTGGTCTTTACTACAAAGTAAATTCCCTTCAATATTAAATAGAGTGTCAGCCTGTTCATAAGTGGGTCCCAATATGGAGTCCCACAACTTCTGCTAAGCACCAAGCTCTACAGCCAAGTACTGGCTCGGTAGCCTAAGCTACAGTAGAGAACCAGAATCTTCATAGTGCCAACTCCACTGGTTGACTCCCAACTCCTGTCCCATAGGTGGAAGCTCTGTGAGCTGCATATGGTCTTAGACTTCTCCATCAGTGGAGATCAGTGGTAAGCTGCATATGGTCTTGGACTTCTCCATCAGTGGAGAAATGAAACAACTGCCAAATGAGTCTCTTCTGAGGGCAGAGAATGGAAAGGCTTCCCATACTCATGAAATTCTCCTGGCATCAAGCATAATGCTGACTTTGGCTTAAGTTAGCTTTTATCCAGGTGGACTAGAATTGAAAAGAATATTTCACATGATAGCAATTATGGAACAGGATCCTTGAATGCTTGAACAGGGTCTTTGAATTTTTGGTGATTTTGGTGTTCCTTCTTTCTTAGTGATCTAAAATTCTAACAAAACCAGTATTAAAAAAATAAGAATGTGAGTGATAAGAATGACTTTTCAACAACGAGCCATTTATTTTATCTTCTCCTACCACAAGGCTGAAGAACAAAATATATGATCGAATTATAAAAACCACACCTATCACCATGAGATGGAAATTACATCCACATACTACCCCCCCAAACTGGATTTATAACAAAATGAAAGCAGTGGACAAATCTGAATACACTTTTTGTTAGACACCACCCTAAACCTATAATTATAAAGCAAGTAGACTCAGAAAACCATCTGAACAAATCACTGATGGACAATGATGTCCACTCTCTTTGCACAGATCAAAATGAAATATAAATACCACCGTGTCTATAGGTCATGTACAAAAAGGAAAGTTCCAGGGGTCTCTGACAGCCTCCTAACTTTGAGTTGGGCTGCATTTGGTAGCATAGTTTGAGGGTATCTGAGATGTTTGCATCCTCGTTTAGAATGAAAACCTCAAACTGCAAAAACATCAAACATGACCAGTCAAACATGTCTTCATATGGACCCAAGGATGTTGTCTTCTGGGTCTTCAGATGGGGGCTGACAAGTCTAGGCCTTCCTCCCTTGTCCAGATACATAAAGAGAAAGGTCTAAGACTCACTCCCAAGACCTACGTCTCATGCAAGAGAAGAGGAAAAATGAGGGGCAAGAGGACGAGTGACTATGTAAGGTACAAATCCCACTTGAACAATTTAATCACACAATGAAAATTAATTACATTATAAAACTGTTTGTCAAATTAATTCCATGTTCCCATGAAGGGTCCAGGTCTTGTAATAGGCACAAAGCTTTTAAAAATTGCTTTGATGCTCTTTTGTTTTGATATAATTTTAAACTTCAGAAAAACTGTGAGAACAGTCAAAATATTTCTTAATAACACATTTTGAATTATCTTCTGAGAACTTAAACTACCTTTTAATTAGCTTCAAAAGTTAAAAATAGGGGTGTCTGGGTGGCTCAGTCGTTTAAGCATCTGATTCTTGATGTCGGCTCAGGTCATGATCTCACGGTTCATGAGTTCAAGCCCTGCGTCTGCACTGTCAGCGCAGAGCCTGCTTTGGACTCTGTCTCCCACTCTCTCTGCCCCTCCTCTGCTCTCACTCTATCAAAATAAATAAATAAAACATTTTTTAAAAAGTTAAAAATAAAATCAATTCTACTTTTATCTGATAAATGGTCGCACAACACCCATAATGTTCAATTATTTGGGGATGGTAGAACCACCAGGTCTGTCAACGTTGTTGTTGTTGTTGTTGTTGTTGTTGTTGTTATTTTAATTGGAACATGCAAGAAGGAGGATGACATTTGTAACCCACACAGGAGTGCACAGATAAGGTAGGCTGGCTGTTATGTGCAATTACAGAGGCACCAGCTGTCCCTCCACCCTTTTCTACCCCAAATGAAAATGCAAAATGAAATGCGAAAGAAAAGGCATAATTATATTAATGGATAACCTTAAATGTGTGTCAATGTCCCCCCTCCCACCCCAGAAAACAATTCATTGACAAACTCAGGTCCTTTATTTGTGGTACCAATTGTCTAAAACACACCACACTATAAAGAAAGTTTAGATTAGAATCTCTAATAGAGGTGATAATTTTGGATTTGTAAGTTATTCTTCCTTATTAACCGAGTCCAAGAGAGCCTTCAAGAACACCCTAAAGAAACGTTTCGCATGCGAGCAAGTATCCTAAAACAATGGAAAGCAACAACATTTTGGAAATGTCCAAAAGCTGAAGGGTACTTTCCATTTGCCTTGTTAAAAACATCTTCCTTAGGCACAGAACAGATTTTTAGGGCAAGAAGTAACAGGGCTTGATTCTCTCTCTCTCCCTCCTCTCTTTCTGCTCCTCCCTGACTTGCATGCTCTCTCTCTCTCTCTCTCAAAATAAATAAATAAATTTTAAAAAGAATTGGGGAGGCGCCTGTATGGCTCAGTAGGTTAAGCATCAGACGTCAGCTCTGGTCATGATGTTGTGGTTCATGGGTTCAGGTCCTGCATCAGGCTCCGTGCTGACAGTGAGAAGCCTGCTTAGGATTCTCTCTCTCTCCCCCTCTCTCTCTGCCCCTCCCTGACTCACACTTTCTCTCTCTCAAAATAAATAAACTTAAAAAAACAGAGTAAGAGGTCTCATATTAAATAAACAGATGATGATGTGTAGAGTTCAACAGCTAGCTTTACCAAAGAGTTCATGTTTGTATCATCAAACCACCACACATACTAAGTCTGCTCAAAATCTCTCTGGTTGGTAAAATAATGCAGAGTTCCTTTGACTAGACGTCTCGGTACTTTCTACTTGTGCCTACTATACTTGCCAGCATTTCCCTTTGTATTTCTAACTCTATTTCTGTAGTTATTCAAACATGTATTCAAATAATAGATTAGCATCATCATGAGAAAGCTGGCCTTTCTGGTTAATACTGTAGGCTCTGGAAGGCCAGGATTTTGTCTGTGTAGACTTTTATAAAGCCAGCACCTAGCAGTGGGTCTGGTTCATGGTATGTTTATCTGTTAAGTGAATGAATGAACCAGCAAAATACTGACTCATAATTACTCTCACCAGAGAACAATATTATCAGCAGAGATGACATCTCTCAAAGGACACCTTGCTTTAGAGGCTATACTGGGTTGAATGGTAGCCCCCCGCTGTGCATGTCCTAACTGCTACCCTATTTAGAAAAAGGGTCTTTGCAGGTGTTATTAGGATCTTGAGATGAAGAGATCATCCTGGATTATCCGGATGGGTAATAATCTAATCATAAGTGTCCTTATAAAACACACACAGAGAAGACAAACGCACAGATGAGAAGGTGATGTAAAGACAAAGCAAGAGATGCAGTCAGAAAATAAGGAAGCTGGCTCCACCGGAAGCTGGGAGAGGCAAGGAATGCCTGCCAACTTCAGACTCTAGCTCAGATGTCTGACTTCCTGAACTGTAAGAGAATAAACTTCTTTTGTTTTAAGTCACCTAGTTTGTAGTAATGTGTTATGGCAGCTTAGGAAACTAATAGAGATGCCTAGTGAAACTATCTCAGAAGATCAAAAATATTTTGAGGGCAACAACACCTGAATGGCAGTCTTGAAGATCTGTTTGGGACAGTAGGCATTTGTTGGCCTGCTCACCATTTTCTAATGTTACCCGCTATGCTGAAATTGTCTCCTTTGAGGAAATAGTATTAACTACATTGCTAATGTATGTTAGCTCATCCCAAAAAGGATTAAGGCAGTTGATAAACCCTAACCCAACAATCACCATATGCCTGCTTGGAAACTGTCATTTCATGCTTTGCTAAACAGCAGTAGAAATAATATTCTTTCTCAATTATAATTGTATCACCTGAACAGACATCTAGCATGATGACTACACTCCTACCAGGTAGACAGAGAAGAGCCCTACAGCATGAGGGAATGGCAAGAACATCCCCAGTTCTTCTCGACACTGCTCTGTGGTCTTCTGAACATACGCATCTTGCCTAATATGTCTGTGGCTCCACTACCATCCCACACCCCCCTCAGGTCAAATAAAAACTTGAAAGCAACTCACAAAAATATTAATTATTTTAAACATCAAAGACATTTTTATGTCCACAGTAAACCGGATTTCCAATTAAATGTCTTCCCCATGACTATCCTCTCATCATCACTGAACGGGCCCCTGGGAGCCCTGTGCACTTCTGACTTCATCCCCAGGCCTGACCATTGCTGATGGACCAATCGTGTTTCTCAGCAATGTGGAAGTAGGGCAAGGCAGGTGGTCCAGAGCATCTCCCCCATAGCCATACCTGTAACCTGTTAACCTGGAAAACGCGAGGGTTGCATCAGAGCCTGAGAAGAACCACATTGATGCCCAAAGAGGAGCAGATATGAGAAATGTTGCACAAGCCCTGACCTGGAATTCTGTGAACCATCTCTGTAATATGTAGTAAATGCCAAATGGACATGGCTAGTCCACTTTACTAACCCCGTGAGGCCTGCAGCTTTCTTCCTTCACACAGCCCTGGGGCAAGCCCAGGCTGGCCACCACCGCTATACCTTTCTGCTTCCTCCACATCTCCCAATTCAAGGGTTTTTGGGTCCCCCTGCCAGCCCAACCCTCCCAGGCTCGTGCCAGGCAGGAACAAAAACAAACCACCAAACTTCACTGCCTCCTCCCCCTGATTCATTTTGTAAAAACTACTTCACCTACTCTTCATATCCTTTAAAAAAAAATGAGTTTAATAGATTCAAAAAAGAATTCAGTTGTAGCTGATAATGTGAGTTTTTATGAGAGATAATTCTTACCAAGACTTCTTAATCTGCTCATAATTTTAAAGCTTAACATGAGCTTCTTACATAATACATCCTCCAGCAGACAGCTCCAACATATCACCTCGTGCAATAAATTCTCCATTCACTCAGTAAGGCGGCATCGAGTGCCTGGGTTGGGGGATGGGGGGGATGATGGGAATAAGCAGCTATGGTCCCCATCTTCCCTGGTGCTTACAGTCGTATTTTAGAAACAGTTATTAGAGTTTAACATGACATTTAAAAGGGTGAAGAGAATATTACCTTATTTATCCTATAATTAATCTCTCTAGATATGATTGTACCTCAATAGATATGGAGAAATAAATACAAAAGCATTTCATAATGTCCCCATACAGAGGGGGAGATAAGTTTAGCTAATCTAATAATTATCCTAAAAATCAGTAAAATATGACTTGAATAAATTGAATCAAGCTTAGTGCAACACGCACTAAGAAACAAATTTAATACAAACCTCTACCAGGAGGAGAAAGCTATCAACAATTTCCATGTCTCAGTGACCATTACAATATCTGTGGCAGAGTATCCCTTCCAGGTGAATCTGAACTTGAGACCCATCTGGCCAGGGAGGCAGTGACAGCCACCTTCCCCATATGCTTGTACCCACTGATCCACCCAGTACCAAGAGGTCTGAGGCAGAGAAAAGATTAGACATCTACTTGCACTTGGGGTTCAGGCACACACAGATACATCTAGACAAAGCAGGGAAGGCTGTTTAGAAGCTAAATGGCAAGGAAAAAAGTGAAAGCTTAAGGCAGAAGGAAAGGGGGCTGTGCACCCAGCCTCATGACCATGACCTGCCATCCTACCAAACTCTGTATTCATAAAAGCCCTAAGCAGCCCTATGGTGGGACCCCTTCCCGACCAGTGGGGTATGCCAGAGGGCAAGAGAGATGAACCTTCATCGTTTTCGAAGGTGGGCTGCCGTAGCATGGATAGATTAAGGATTAAGTGCTTCAGTGGCTGGGAAGAAGAACAAGAAAGGTGCTCTGTGGGGAAGAAGACCAGTAGGAGCCACCCAGGTGGACACATGAGCACATGTGAGACAACCCCATTTCCCCTGGAACACAGACCTGGGTGGGCAAAGGACATTTTAATGGGGGTGAGGCAAGTGGGAGAGAAAAAATGGGTCAGCAAAATCCAGGTTTTTATTTTATATGCTGTCACTGGTACCTGTAGGCCCAGGAGGCCAGGGGCCATGTTATTTCCCTCCCTCCTTCATACCTCCTTTCTTGCTCCCTGTTGAGCAGCCTGGATGGAGGAGGGAACAGGGAGGGAAGGAGACAGGCTCCTATCAACAGGACACCTTTACTCTGTGCAGGGACAAAGAGAAGAGGTTTGAAAAACAGTGATCTGTATCACTGAGCTGGGGGTGAGAGGGTTATTAAGCCTTTACGAAAAGATCTATGACCCCAAGAAAAAAGGAAACACTAAGGGAGAACTAATAATCCCTTGATATTAACTGCAACACAACCTATATTTTCTATCGATAGCAGAAGATTGAAACAGACGTTTTCCAGTTTTATCGTACTAATAATTACCTCCAATGCTTGCATGTCACAACACATTCGATCAAACTCCTATTCAGCCTATGCAGTGTTGAGCCCACTCTCCCTAACCTCCAGCTGCCACTCAGTCTACTGTGGTGATCTCTATCGCGCGCCACAGTGGCTTCTTCCTGTTTCCATGACTGTGGTTAATGGAAGCTCTAATGAGTTCCATTTACTGGGCAAGGCCTTGATCAGCCCCCCAAATGAAGCTGTCTCTTCTTGATGTAAGAGAGATGATGGCACAGCCAGGAAGGTCCAGCTCCACTTCAGCCCCGTATTCACTCCAAAAATCCTAACCCCAGTCTCCTCCTTTGGACAATCTGAACGGGGGGTGGGGAGGAGGGGGCAGTCCTGATCATGGCTAAGACCATTTCCAAATGGTTTGTTCTAAGAAGTGGTCTGACTTGAAGGCAGCACCCCAATATACATATTCAGTGTATTTTTATTATAACATGTTAAACAAATCTCTTTTTTAGAATCATAGCATGCTGTAATAATAGATTTCCTGGTTAACTAAGACAATGTTACAACAGTAAGGTGGGGAGGAAGAAGAGAGGGAGAGAAGGAACACAGAAGCTTTTTAAATCTATCACTGATATACTAATATATACACACACTTTTTTTTTCTTACTTACTCAACACAAACAGTTTTAGTGACAAATGCCGTTTATAAGGACAGTCATTATAACGTGTTTTTAAAAGCAGATAAAGGGGATTTAGTCCAGGACCCAGCAAGTATCCTAGTCTCATAAAGGTATTAAGGTAACAATCCTTTTTTTTTTTTTTTTGTAATTGTGACAAATGGATTATTCTACATAAAATTATTTTCCAGATAATTAAAACTTACACCTTACACTTTGGGTTCATACAGAGCACCCGGCACAATGCTTAGTATCTCAGAAAGGAAGGTGTTGGGGGCAGGCAGGCCACTGAGGAGCACCATAATGAAGTGATAATTACATGTGATTCTAACTCACACAGGACTTTCTGTAATAACATTACATGATGCATACTTTAGGTCTTTACTAATTATATATTGATTTTAAAATAATGCCCTCATTCTATTATCTTAGCTAACTGGTATTTTTTTCACAGTATGTCTATTTCCAGCATTCCTTTCGCTCCTGATTTTTAATTTTTTTGACTTATTATCTGCTGTACCCTAGAAAGCCAAATAATCAAGTACTTTAGAACTGCATGCAAAAGAGAAGCGGACTTGAATGAAAACAGAAGTGGTGAGAAAAGCGTTTGAGATTTACTGGCCATATTTGGGGATGTGACACCATTTCTGGTCTTTTCCCAGTAACTTCTTGATTCCTAGAGTTATAGTTCTGTGAATAAGACTGCCATTCTAGGTAAGTGCTATTCCTGATATTTTAATTGATTTTATTTCATTTTCTGTAGCCAGAAGCAGGAAAAAAATGCTAATTAGCTCAAGGATATTAATAAGGAACTTCATTAATCTGGGCATCAGGTATCTCAACTGTACAGAAAGGGATTTCTGACAGAAACATTCATGCTAAGCTAGGAAGCAGGGCATCCAAGGCAGAGGAGAATGAAGGGGACTCTTAAAAGAAGAGTAACAGGAAGTCTCTGTCAGACAGCAATCCTAGAGAATGACCAGCCTGAATGAATGGAGCCAGAGAGGAATCCAGGTTGGATGACTCCCAGAAAAGAAAGACAGAGGGGAAAAAATAGAACAGAAAGATTATCTGTTGGGTCTGATCATTTGGAAAACTGAAAAGGCAGGCACTTTTTTTTTTTTTTAAGATTTTTTATTTTTTATTTTTAAGTAATCTCCACACCAACCAGGGACTCAAACTCACAGCCCTGAGGTCAAGAGTTGCATGTTCCACCAACTGAACCAGCCAAGTGCTCCAGAAAGGCAAGCACTTTAAAGAGCTGCTGGCAGGTAAGGACAGATCAGCCCAACTGCTGGAGAGCAGGGGATTGAAAACGATGGGGGCATGCAGGGAGCAGGGGGGTAGGAATTAACTCAAAGGAAAACAGAAATGATACAGAAAAAATATGCAGAGTATAGCTCAGCAGTGAATACTGTCATAATAATATATTATCATAATAATGAGACACATTATGAATTTATATAAAATATGTCAAAATTAAATATACTAAGTTTAATTTTAATACTCATGAAATTGCCATATAAGTATGCTTCTTAGAAATATGGAGGTAAAAATCAGAAGAAATTGCTAATAGAGTTTAGAGTGAACACTTCTAAGGAGAACAGAGTAAAGAGAGAAGTGAGACAGGGAACTACTGTTTTTCTTTCAGAGTCTATATTATGATGTCAAGGCAATTAAATGAGGAAAGAATCAAAAAAGGAAGGAAAAGAAAACATATGCTCATACAGATGGGTTTGGACTCCTGGATATCCACACACAAAAGCATGAAGTTGGACCCATTCCTCAACCATATGCAAAAATTAATTCAAAATGGATCATAGATCTAAATGTAAGAGCTAAACTATGAAACTCTTGGAAGGAACCATAGACATAAACTTCCATGACCTTGGTTAGACAGTGATTCTTAAATATGATACCAAAAGCATAAGTGAAGAAGAAAAAACAAATTGTACTTTGTCAAAATTAAAAACCTTTGTACTTCAAAGTACATGATCAAGAAAGAACAGAGACAATACTCAGAATGGGATATAACATTTGCAAATCATGTATCTAATCAGAATATACAAGGAATTCTTACAACAATAAAAAGACAACCCGATTTAAAAATGAGCAGTTCTCAATAGACATTTCTCCAAACAAGATCAACAAATATCCAGTAAGTACCTGAAAACATTAGCCATTAAGGAAATGCAAATTAAAACCACAATGAGATGCCACTTAACGCCACTGGATGGCTATAATCAAGAAGACAGACAGTAATAAGTATTGGCAAGGACGTGGAGAAAAATAGAACCCTCCTACACTGCTGGTGGGAATGTAAAACGGCATTTGGAAAAGTGTGGCAGTTCTTCCAAAAGTTAAACACACAGTTACCATATGACCTAGCAATTCAACCTAAGAGAAATGAAAACATACTAGTGTGCACAAAAAATTTAACACAAATGTTTATAGTGGCATTATTCATAATAGCCAAAAATGCAAACAACCCAAATGTCCATTAACTGATGAATGGATAAATAGTGTTATATACATACAATGGAATACTATTCTATCATAAAAAGCAATGAAGTAGTGATATATATTACAACATGGATGAACCTTGAAAACGATTTGCAAAGCAAAAGAAGCAAGTCCCAAAAGACCACACACTGTACAGTTCTATTTTTGTGAAATATCCCAAAGAAACAAATTTAAAAAGAAAGCAGATTGATGGTTGCCTAGAGCTAGGAGTAAGGGCAGGGGGTAGGAGAAAAAATAAAGAGTGACTGCTAAGAGTCATGGGTTTCTTTCTAGGGTGATAAAAATGCTCAAATATTACACTGTGGTAATGGATGTATAATTCTGTGAACATACTGAAAACCACTGGATTATACACTTTTCATAGAATTTTATAGTATGTGAATTATATCTCAATAAAGCTGTTTTTAAAAGTCTATAAGGCAGTGGTTATTACGCAGATGTAAACATTCATCAAAACTC
Organism: Panthera uncia; assembly: GCF_023721935.1. Lineage (NCBI taxonomy): Eukaryota > Metazoa > Chordata > Mammalia > Carnivora > Felidae > Panthera > Panthera uncia. Next base: position 35,536,379 of record NW_026057578.1, on the reverse strand, counting down.
ATCTACCTATATACTTAAGTGGGTACATTTGACTATGTATAAACTATGCCTCAATAAAGTAGATTTCTAAAAATGTCTCCAATGCAATAACTTTATTACATTGAATTTAGACAAAGGTTATTTTCAGAACACCAAGCAGGAAAGAATATCAAACTCATTACTACCTTTCCATGACTAACATTAATCATCATTAGGCAGACATTGTCTGCTTTCATTAGAAAGTCCTCTAATACTGGTTGAAGGATTTCCATCTGTCAGGAAATGACAAGACTCAATGTCCAGCAGGAAAGTTACCACGTCAGTTTTATCAACATTTTCCTAAAGTTAGCAAAAGGAACTTCCCAGCAGAACATCTGATTTTCTAAACAGAACTATTAATTCTTAAAGTACTATTCATTCTCAGTTTGCTTTAGGGAAAAACACAATTTCACCTTAAAAACATTTTTGGTCTCAGGGGCACCTGGGTGACTCAGTCAGTTGAGCAATGGACTTCAGCTCAGGTCATGATCTCACAGTTTGTGAGTTCAAGCCCCACGTCGGGCTCTGTGCTGACAGCTGGGAGCCTGGAGCCTGCTTCAGATTCTGTGTGTGTGTGTCTCTCTCTCTGCCCCTTCCCTGCTCACGCTCTGTCTCTCTCTGTCTCGCAAAAATAAACATTAAAAAGATATTAAAAAAAACACACACACATTTTTGTCCTGGTAGGAAATCGCGTATCAAACCACTTAATTTACAAACACAGAAATTGACTGAGGCCTAGAGAAGTTAAAGATTTTCTCAGGATTACACTGATGGTAAAGTGACAAAGCTGATTCCCTGTCAATGGACAATAGCACTGGTCACTTATCATCACTCCCAGAAACAGGGCCCCCATGGTCAGCACATACTGAGGGTTTCCTAAATTCCAGGTACTGCACTACTATATGAAATGCTCTCCTCCCTTATTCTTCTATCAGCTCTATGAAGCAGGGACTATTACTCATCTCCACCTCTCCAAATAACTGGTGAGAAATTAGTGAGCAGCCTACAGTCAAGAAGCTAGTAAGAAGGGAGCCAGAAGTCTCATTTGGGCCATCTGTCTCTAAAACCTAAACTTTTAACCAATAAGATATGCCTACTTCCTTAAAGCAAACATTTTACTTTTTCACTTCTTTTAATAAATGTTGGCATTTTACATTTCTAATATATGGGAAGATACTTACTACACATAGTTTCTGTTAGAACGAACATCTGTTTATCCCCACCTCAAATTAAGTTCTGGCCTATGTCTATCTTTTGTCTTGAATCCAGCCCCTTCTCTTTCTCTGAATCTCCCCTTGTCAAGCCAGACTGAGAGGCACAGCATTACACCCAGCCTTCATTGGTGCCCAGCACGGCATGGACCATGAGCGCAGGTATTAGAGAAGCACGTTCGTTTTTGTGTGATATTGTTTGAAAACAAAGAACCAGTAAAAGATGATGGCATGGAGTCAAGAGAAAAACTGATTTAAATGATTTCACAAATTCTTATGAATGCTTTCACAAATGCGAGGGCTTGACAATTTAAAGTAATCAGAAAGGACATACATAGTCCCTCTCACTGTGTATAACCTATGTCTCACATGGTCCCTCCCGCATTCATTGGCAATTATTTTACTAAACCCATTGGTCTATCAGGTTTTAAGCTGCACATTGACCTAAAAGACAATCTTGACCTCAAAATAAATCTATTAAATATTGTATAGATTGAAAGGAAAGAACAGGGGACTTCTCTGAGAAGCAATACCATATTTGGTCTTAGGAATCCACCGGGATGTAAAACATTGACAAAATTACAGGCCACTTTAGAACAAAGCTGTAACTGCCCAGACGTTTTTCACTCTGTTAAAGGGAAAGACGAATAAAAGCCAATGGAGACAACCTGAGCCACTCTGGGATGTGCTTTGCTAATGCAAGCAATTTCCTTCCAAAAACCAAAGCAGCACACTTATTATTTGATGTCTATCTCATGGCTGTCTTTAGCAGGATGAGCTTTGGGGTTCCTCCTTGTTAGAGCCACTTTGATTGAGAAGGGCCATGAAGCAAGAATCTGACCTGTTATAAGACATCCCCAAACTGACGCATGCAAACAAGCACACGTCTTAGAAGGCATAACGCTCATTCCTGAATGTGGCCAACTTGCAGGAATCTCTCTTTTGAAACAGCCCCCAGCGTCAGTTTACAAGCCTCATAGTCCTAACCCTCTGCTTTTGCTCAGTAACATTACGTACCTTCTCTATCTACTGTAGTCAATAGTCTGTTATTTTCTCTGAAATAAAAAACTGTGATCTGCCCTGAAAGATTAAAAACTTGCCAGCATCTACATTTTGTGTGTGTGTGCACCTAACCATGACAAAGAAGGTGCTACCAGGGCAGGTATGATGGAGCAGATAGAAACAGCCTCACAGATATGAGAGAGAGAGAGAGAGAGATCGATCTCAGGTAACTACACAGCAAAATCAGGTGTAAAGACTTTATCATTCTTAAAGGCTTTAAAGAACAAATTAACGGATATTCTGATATCAACCATACAAACAGACCTAAAATGATAATAATATATGCAAATATCTGACATTTTCAAGTAAACAACAAAATCTTCTAGTTAAAAGTGTAATAGAGCTGATGAGCTACATTTATGTAATGAATTTTATTCACAAGACATCACTCCCTTCCCAATACTTGAGAAATATCAGTTTCCTAAGTCTGTAATTTATGCACGTTATAATTATAAGTGTTTTGACTGGATTTCAGTAGCCGTCAGGAGCCAGGCCTATTTTAAATAAGCCAAAACAAAGTAAAATTGGTATTACATTATTGGACCCTGTCCTTGTATTAATCAATCCTTCCTGAGCTTCTGAAAGCAACTGCATCATTTCAAATGCACACCTATTTCACCAGAAAACAATTTCTTAAAAAATGCTTCTACTTAGAAATAAATGCGAATTCAATTTAACACAATATGCACATCAGCCTTTGACTTTTCCTTCCAAAGGTGTTGTATTTTAAAAAATACTTCAAGAGGGGCCAAATTCAAACAATCCATATTCCCCAATCAAAGAGGAAGATCTTGGGACCAGAGAGACCTGTGCTCTCATACTGGTCTTGCCATTAACCGCACTCATAATCACTTAACCTGACACAGAGCAGATGCACCATACTGGTGGGACACCTCTCCCCAAACTACAAAGTCTTAAACTGCAAAGAAATGCAAAGCACTAGGTTCATAATACCCACTTCATTTCTATTGTTTCTTTTTATATAAAAATTACTTGCAGAATGTGCTATTTGTTTCTAAGCTTATAAACTTCCAACCCCTCAAAGCTGCTTCGAAGAATTTCTCTCAATTTGATGCGAGTAAACTTGACAGTAAAGAAATACATTTTTTACCACATTAAGGCTCCCATGTGGCCCATTAAAAGTGTTTGGGATTATTAGTACAGTTATTAAATGTTTAATGCATTATACAGAGGGTGATCTTTCCATGCTATGAGAACTTTAACTTTAGTAGGCTCCAACCCGAATGCTCAAACATGAAAGCTAACTGTTTGCAGATTTTTGCACTTGGTGCCCTAACATCAGTTAAAATGTGGAATACAAATACAAAAATGTGGAAAGAACTAGCCAAGAGCTTAACAGAATGGAGAAAGAAGTTGGGGCAAGAGTCAGGCAAACAGGAAACATCCTCTCATTTGTCTTGATGCCAAAATGAACTTAGACAATTGTCCTGGGGCAACATAGAAAGTCTGGGAAAATACACCAACTATAATACACCTCGAAGAATACATGTTAAAAAGCAGGGGTCAGGAGGCATACCCATGGTTTTCCACTCTCACCTCCCACCCCTGGGAGGAGTTCTGTAACCAAACCTACAGGCACCCTGCTTTGCACTTCTGAGTAAGTAGTTTGCAAAAGCTCCAAATGACTGTCCTCATTGTAGTTAGGGTCACTGCTTTGGAAACTGTACAAAAAAATACCACCCAGAAATAATAAGAGTTGATGGGAATTATTTTTAAAGATTTCCTTTTGGCACAGGTTTATCTGAAGAAGGCAACTCCCTTTGAAAATTATATACAACTTGGTGTTCTCTTTAAATCACTTGAGCTGGAAATCTGGGGGTCTAACCTATAAGAGTCCAGAAACTAGTGTAGGCCATTCTCTCTCCACTGTCTCGGCTGGAAGCCACAGGTGTCCTAAGGAAATGTACATCTTAATTCCCAGGCAGATGCTGTGCTGAATACTGCCTTCTTTACTCTGCTGGAGAGGGGCAATGACCAGTGAGAAGCAAAGCCAGCACTTCTCATCCTTTGGCCAGCCAGCCAAAGACCTGTGTAGGCCAGAGGCAGCTCTAATCAAATGTAGCCCCCAAACCCCTCAAACTCTATAACCCTTAAAGTTCAAGGATGCCCTTAGTCCATCTGGCATCTTTTGGCCTCAAGTCCCTCCAATGCCCTGAGGTGTCTGTCGGCCAAAAAGGCCTAAAGATGTTGTAATTTGTTTCCTCCTACTGAGAAGTCCCACCTGAGACTCACTGACCTTCATGGTATTTATACCTAAGATGAATAAGATGAATAAGGATGGCTACTATCTCTTCTACCTTGGAAAACAGCATGGTTTCACCTGATCCCAATCTTGTCCTGCTTGAATTTGACTCATTTATTAGATTTAATTATTTCATACTTGATCAGCCTCAGAGCTTGGGTTCTGGGGTCAGACAGTCCAGGTCTGAATCCAAATCCAACCCACTAGCTTTGTAACTCAGACAATTTCCTAACCTCTGTGCCTTAGATTTCTCATCAAGTAAAATGAAGACAATACTCAATGAGATTAGTGTATAGCTCATGACATGGTCCATATGGAGCCCTTGGACAAAATGCCCAGCACACAGGCAGTATCACAAAAGGTGAGCTGTGGATACTCCTCTGGGAGGTCTCTATATTCCCTCCCTGTGTCCCTCCACTGCCAGGCCCTCTTCCTGGGCTGGAACAGGATAAGAATCTATGAAAAGGTGGGGCGCCTGGGTGGCTCAGTCGGTTGAGCGTCCGACTTCAGCTCAGGTCATGATCTCATAGCTCATGAGTTCAAGCCCCACATAGGGCTCTGTGCTGACAGCTCAGAGCCTGGAGCCTACTTCAGATTCTGTGTCTCCCTCTCTCTCTCCCCCTCACCCACTCACACTCTGTCTCTCCCTCAAAATAAATAAACATTAAAAAAAAAAAAAGAATCCATGAAAAGGTTACCTGATACAGTAAGGTCTTGACTATGGTAACACAAAATAACTCAGTGAAGGAAGGACAAAAACCAAAGTTTCTATTTCATCTTAGTCTCATTAATAACCTTAAGGTGATGTAATACTAGGGCGACAATATATTAATTTATAACCAAGACACTTGAAACTGACAAAGGGTGCTATTAATAATTATGCCAAAACAACTAGGACTGTCCTACTTAACACCCACTTGTAAACACTTTCTCACCATCGAGGAAAACCCCATTAAATGCAAACTATGATCCAGGGTCCAAACCCAGCTGTTGCTTTTTATAAATAAAGTATTAACAGAACACAACCATTCTCGTTTGTTTACACATTGTCAGTGTCTGCTTTCATCAACAAGGGTGGAGTTAAGTTAATGCAACAGAGACTGTATGGTCTGTAAAGCCTAAGATATTTAGTAGCTGGTTATTTACAGAAAAAGTTTGCCAACCCCTGTTCTAGGCTCTAGTAATTCAGAGATACTGCCTTCCATGCTCACAGGCACATAGTTGTGTGCTATTTCTTGATGAGAATAAAAAAAACAAACTACTTCTCTCATGATAAACATGGATTCTTACTGTGTAGCAAGTCCGTATTTTAAATGAACTAAAATTTATCAAAATACAACTTCCTCACGGACACCAAATTTTCAGATGATTCTGCCACACTAGAAAGGATCCAAAGAAGTGGATCCTGAGTGTCATGTCTAGGAATATTATTACATGTGGAATGGCCAAGGAAACTCAACTATTTAAAATGGAAGGGGAAAAGATTTGGGGTTGGAAAGGACAGGACTGTGTCTTGACACACAGGAAGGGCTGTCACACAGAGTGGGAGCCAGCATGACAGGGTGACTCAGTGCTCTGCTCTTGAGTGTGGCCACCTGAGACTCTCACTTCGGAGCCTTGCCTGTGAACGTGGGGTAGTAACAATACCTTCTTCAAAGGTTGGTGGTATCAAGTGAGATGGAAAGTTCCCAGCTGCTGTTACTTTCATTAAATTAATCATCTGTATTACTGTTATTATTGTTGAAGAGCTGGTAGACATAGTCTGTTCACAAAATTAAAACACACAGGGGTAGGTTTCAGACAGGCAGATTTCAGCTCAACATTGGGAAGTCTTATCACTTTCCTGCCTGCCTGGTAGGCAGATAAATGGACACTCTCATAAAGTAGAGTTCAAAATCCCTGACCCTGCCCCCAGAGGAGTCATGACCCCATGACAGAGAGGATGCAGCAGGGACTGCAGAAGATTAATTTGTACTGAATGACTTCAATGTTGTCTTCTATGTGACTATGTTTAAAAAAGGTTTATGTGTGCCTGAAAGATGAGTACATTTCATCTTATTAACAGGGAAATATGACACACCAGTGATTAAACAGATATCGAAAGATTATAAGGACAATCTATTGCAAACTTTTTAAGTTTTAAAGGACCACTAGCAACTCAAAACAGAGCAAGAAAACAATCTGGTTCCATTTCACCAGAAAGGTGACTGGAGAGGCCAAGAACATAGCACCAATGAATGCCACAACACTGACGGATTAACCCAGGAAGTGGCCCACTCCCAAACAACAGACCTGATGGTTTTGGCTAGCAGGACCCTACAGAGGCACACTGTGCTCAATTCTGGCTGGGTCCATTCAACCTGGGCCCATTAATGGGGCACCTGGGTGGCTCAGCTGGTTAAGTGTCTGACTCTCGATTTCAGCTCAGGTCATGATCTCACAGTTCATGGGTTCGAGCCCCACATCAGGCTGTGTGCTGTCAGCACTTGGGATTCTCTGTCTCCCTATCTCTGCCCTTCCCTCACTCATGTTCTATCTCTCTCTCAAAAACAAATACATAAACATTTAAGAAACAGAAAAAAAAAAAAAAAAAAAAAACTTGGGCCCACTGATTATTTGTCAGGCACCTGAGGCTAGGCCCAGGCTCCCTCTCATCATAGCCTACCTTATCATTTGTGGACAAGCTCCAACAGGTGGCTTTCTCATTGACCACGGTAGGTGGAAGACAGCCAATTAGGTAGGTGGAAGACAGCCAATTATAACAAAATATAACAGGCCTGCAGTCCCAGCTGCCGGTTACCCAGGATGAAAAGAAAGTGTGGCCATATGGAGTATAGACTCACACACCCCTTAGTGCTCTAAGGGATTGGGAGTTATTAATTCAGGATCAGAATACAAATCAAAAGTGGGTTTGTTTGTTTGTTTTTGTGTTTCTAACTGGAGGAGCAGGAGGAGGGGGAGGAGAAAACATGGGCTTGCTACAGAAAATCACAGTTAAAACACTAAGAAGACGCTGGGGGTAGATAGGTGGAGAAAGGCAAGCATACTATGAGAACACACACAGTCCACATTTTCTTCTTGAATTACAAGTATGAAATGACTCTTCATGAACCTTCCAAGCCATTGGTCTCAAGCCTCCGCCCCTGGCTGGGCAGGCACTGGAATGCATAATAACTGCTACTCGTTTGTGTGGTACTCGACAGTTTGTAAAGCACAATCACATACAAAAACTAGTATGGTGGGCAGTTTTACTCCCACTCTTGTAGATGAGGAAACAGACTCAAAAAAGACCAGTGACTTGGACAATGTCCCATAGTTCAAGGAGACCACAGCCTGCCAACCCGCTGTGCTTTTTATCAGACAGCTTTTCAGAGCTAGAATCCTCTGACAGGTGGGAGGAGAATGAAGTAGGGAGACAGGAAAGGAGGAGTGCTAGGCCCTTTCTCAGACATTATTTCTTCACACAATCCTGATGTCAACCCTGCTGGGTGTGTATGACTTCTCAGCAAGGCAAAGTTCAACATCACAGGTGGACTAGCTGACAACAGTAACTCCAGGCTGTTTTCCCCACCGCAAGGCTGCCTGGAAAGTAGGTGTGAAGGCAACAAGGCAGGTGAGACACTGGGGACAGTCCTGGAGGCAGCTCTGTGCCACAATAAGATGCTTACCAGCTTCAGGAACCAGGTGCCTGAGCTCAGTCAAGAGCAGCAATAGGGGACATGGTGAGAAATGACCAGGGATCTAGGCAGAAGTAAAGGGGATGAGAGGAAGGTGAAGGGATGAGATGGTCTGGAGGACCTAGCACCATGTGTCACAGGGGTGACCTCAGATGCATGCTTAGCCACCACAGCAAGTGGAGTCAAGGCTCTAAATTTCCAATCTGAAAACAGTCATGGGAAATACACTAATCAGTGGTTTGCAGTTAGTCTGTGATTTGATGAAAAGAGGAAGTTCAACTCTAATGAAGCAAAAACAACTTACCTTCTGGAGCAGCACCTGACTCCTCTCCACCCACCTGCCCATGCTCTCACTGCCACTTGGGAAAATTGTCCTGATCCCACAGAGATGCTTTCCCCTATGCTTCTCAAAAGTTTCTAGAAAACTAGCAGGAGGTGAAGATCAGGTTAGAACCTCTGTTGCAACTTTTTGGAGCCCTGCCCCATGTCTGCCTTCCCAGCCAGACAACATGGACCATGAGGCCAGCAGGATGTGGCTACAATGAACTATGTAGCACCCCTACCTGGCTCGTTGCCATGCATCCAGGCAACAAATGGCCACCTTGCCCCAATATTCAGCTACAGGTTCTCTCCTGACTTGCCCGGAGTATGAGCTGCCTGAAGGTGCTGTAAGAGGTGAAGGAATGATCTGGGCTTTGACCTATGCAGACGTGGGTATGAATTCCAACTCTACCAAGTGCTGAGTCCCAGATGCCTGATCTGAAAAATGGGGATAATGATTCTTATCTCAAAATGTTGCAGGAAAGATTCAGTGAGATTGCATCTGCTAGAATGTGGTCCTGTCTAGCATATAGTAGCTAGTGAATAAACATTATTTCTCTGTGTTTTCTCCCTCTTCCCCCAACACAGGGGAAGTGGGCTGGCCTCGGATGATGTAGGATACAAAGGTAACAATCCACTATTCCCCAGGCTTCTCTACCCCTTCACCCCTGTTCTCCTTCCCTCTCAGGCTTCATTTCAGAGCCTGATAAATGCAACACACAAGAGCAAAGATTATATTGCAAGGCCTCCAAGGCTTGCATACGCAACCAAGAGCAACAACATTCATTTATTAGGCACACAGAGTGGAATCAGGGCGGATATGATGATTGGGTTCTATATTCACCAAGAAATGAGTGTACTAAAACTTACTCCTGAAAATATCTTAAACACAAAGATAAATAAAACACAAGTTTACGACTATCTGTATAAATCAATCCAATGTGGCCAGTTTTTTTTTGTTTTTGATTTTTCTTTTTCCCTTTTGGTGCTGAAACAAATGACAGTTTCTTGGGTTAAGTAACTAGCTAGCTTACATTTAGGGATATTATGAGAAAAGTCCACCCCATATATGTCTGGTGGCATCACACACGGCATTACAAAGGGGTGACATTTTTGTGAGCCATGCGGCTTCTCACTATTGTGTCCAGGGAACTTTAAATACGGTTTCTCAGGGCACCTGGGTGGCTCAGTTGGTTAAGCATCTGACTTTGGCGCAGGTCATGATCTCACAATTCGTAGGTTCGAGCCCCCTGTCTGGCTCTGCACTGACAGTGCGGAGCCTGCTTGGGATTCTCTCTCTCCTTCTCTCTATGTCCCTCCCCCACTGTTACTCTCTCTCTCAAAAACAAACTTTATAAATAAATAACGTTTCTCACCTTGTCTCCCTAAACAGAGCTGCTTCTGCCTCCCCATCCCTGCTACCCCATTAAAGAACATTTTTTAATTTATAAAAGTAATAGAGGGAATTCCAGAAGTTTGGCAAAGTACATAAAGGAAGTAACAAAAAGAAAACCCTTCACAAAAAAAGCGGCCTCACTTGGGAATATTTCCTCTCTAGTCTTTTTTCCTCTTAAAATTTTTTTATATAGTTAGGGTCATACCATATTCAATTTTTCTACTGTTTTTCTTCCTTAATTGTTTGTTTGACTTCATATAACATTAGGCTCAAAAATGGCCAGCGACTCTGTTACAGTCCTTATTATTAGCAACTCTGTATGTGTAATTTTAATGGCTGCATACAAATGGCTGCATAATTATGCAGTTATTTCAAAATGTATTCATCAGCCTAACACTGGACCAGCTGTGTCCAATTTTTCACTATTGTAAATAATGCCACAATGAACATCTTTCTGGATAAATCTCTATCCACACAGTGAAGAGGTTCCAAACCACTTTTTTTAAACCAGTAGAAAATCTGGTCTGCACAGAGGTGATATCCCACCAAGCCTGGGAGACCATGCATAGCAGACCACCTACCTCACACTGCTGCCACGGCATTCCCACTTGCCAGCCAGCATGCTCAGATACACCACGGTAAAAGCTGGGCACTTCTGACCACAGTGGCCAGACTGTCACATGGGGAACACTGCTCAGTCAGCAGCTATTGACTTGGGGGATCCTGGTCAAGTCATTTCTCATTTGGGGCTTTGGTTTCTTCAGCTGTAAGGCTGGGAGCTGGAATGAGATTATCTCCATGTTTCCTGCTGCCTTTATGACCAGATGGCTGGTTTTAGAAATAAGAACGAATTTTATAGACCCGGCAGTGACTTTCCTCAACAATCTTACAGTTGAATTTCTCCAATGCTGATTTACAACTTGAGGCCATCATGGCAGTTACCGAGAGGCCCTGTGCGCCAAATGCTTGGTCGGAATCTCAGAGAAAGGGGCGCCTGGGTGGCTTAGTTGGTTGAGCATCCAACTTTGGTTCAGGTCATGATCTCTTGGTTTGTGAGTTTGAGTCCCACATTGGGCTCTGTGCTGACAGCTCAGAGCCTGGAGCCTACTTTGGATTCTGTGTTTCCCTCTCTCTCTGTCCCTCCCCAACTTGTCCTCTCCCTCCTTCTCTCTCTCTCTCCCAGAAATAATAAATCAATAAACTTTAAAAACAAAACAAAACAAAACTCAGGGAAGGAGAGATAAAGCCCTGACTCAGCATGGAAGGGGGAAAATGAACCCACTGTGGAAAGCAAGTACAGAGCCCCACATGGCTGTCCTGCTGTTAGCATCGGCTGTCTGGAAGAGACCATGTATCCAAACACATTTGCTGGCCAGTACCAGGATGTCAGGCTATGAAGTCTAACAGATGCCCTAAGTTAACCCCTGAGACCCAAAGAAAACGCTCAGTGGAGAGTCACTCATGTGGAGTCTGCTTTGGCCTTCCCCAGAATTTTCTTACTTTGATTATCTGCTTCCCCAGGCCAAAGCAGACAGGAAGTCAGAAGTAAAGAGAAGTGGGACTGAAGGAGTGTTAGCAGCAGGCTGACAACAGCAAGAAGGGAGAGCAGGCGGCTGATGGAGGGGAGGGCTGCACAAGTTAGCAAAAACAGGCAGAAGAGTTCCAGCAAAGCAGTTTGTGGTCATTTACTGTAGGAGCAGACTGTCCATGGCACTTGGGAGCATTTACAGATATGGCTACTGGTGTTCAAAGGAATGATCCTGATTAACTGATACCAAAGTTTAACAGACCTCATTCGAGAAGACAGGGAAATCTAAAACTGTCAGACATTTGAGGATAACTTCCACCAAAAGTGCTTCGAATAAAAAAGGGGTACGTTTCAGTTATCTGAGAGAATGACCCACACCGAGCACCTCATCTGCTGACACTCTCGGCAGTCACATCGTGTTAACAGGAGGCTGGTAAAAGGCAGCGATTTTCAGGGCTGGGCTGCTGTATGCTCTGCCCATGTTGGCATCACGCCCAAGCCCGGAGCTTGCTGAACAGGGCTGATGCTCCAAGGCAAGGTTTGTGCACACAGACGCTCCTGCTGACCCCAGCCAGGGGAATGCTGAGCCACAATGCCTGCCTCGGGCCTCTCAGAAAACACAGACTCTCCTCTCTACCTTCCCCTCCCCCAGATGCGAACCAAAACCAGAGGATCGGCTAAAAGTTATTAGGCCAACTCACAACATGGCTGCCTCTAGGGTGGGGAAAGCAACTGAGGCTGGTAACTGCAAAGAACTTACACACACACGCACACGCACATACACACACTAATTTTTACAAAGTCTGAAAGCAACTGGGCCAAAACTAAGTGCTATAAATCCTGCATGGCTGGTATATAAATAGTGCTATTATATTATTTTTGGGATTTTGTGTATGTATGTTTTTACGTAACAGAAAGGATCTTCAGATCTTTCAGGTTTTAATTCAACTCTCCCAACCTCCCCCAGAGGCCTCCCCTGACAGGCTACATCTAAAATAGCAATCCCTGTCATTCTGTCACCCCTGACACACACTTATATCCTTCCTACATGTTGATGGCCCCTACTCTCCTGGTCTTGCTCATTCCCCTCCAGTCACACTTGCTTACTTGCTGCTCTCAAACAAACTGGTCTCACACAGGCCTATGCCCACAGGCACCACTGAGCTAACTCCCTCACTTCTTCAAGCTTTCTCAGTGAGGCTTTCTGGGATCACTAATTTAAAACTGCAGCCTGTCTGCTCCCCATCCCTCCCCTCCTGGTACCTTGTACCTTGTTCTACTTTTCCTTGTTGGATAGCAATGACCACCTTGCAACAAAATAATTTACATATTCCTTTCAGTTACTGCTTCTTGCCTGCCTCCTGAACTAGAACGTAAGACCCATAAGAGAAGAAACGGGTTTGTTTTGTTCACTGATGTTATCTAAAGGGTCTCAACAGTGCCCTTGATAAACATCTGATGTCCAACAAACCCATTTCCAAACAATCACAAATAATGTCTTTTTTGTTTACCTGACGACTTATTTACTATTTTCCCCGAAAGTCAGAGAGCTAGAGCAGTGAAGCAACAGCCTATCTGTCCTGTTGAATCCCTACACCCAGCATGTAGAAAAGACCCTGACACATTCAAGGTGTTCAGTAAATATTTGAGACTAAAGAAGACATGGTTGGGTGGGTCCAACGTGAGTTTTTCTATAAAGGGACTTCATGGGAATTCAGCTACCCATTTTCCTCGGATTCCCTGAAAGATTCGTAGCCATCTGCAAAGGAATCATTATTTTAACTAGCATAATCATGATGCAAAAATAATTATTTCACTTACTCTGTATCCCAAGTTGGAAGTCAACCCCAGACTGTAATTGTTGCCCAAATCCCAGTAGTAAACAAACCAGCTTTGCGTTTTATATGTTACCAAGAGGCTCTCCAGGTTTGTTCTTCCCAGCCAAAGAAATGTTGACACAGTTGCACACCAAGTTTCAACATGCTGATCATGTTAAAATAGTGCACAAGAAATATTTTTCCACTTTATAAAAAGCCAGACTGTTTACATGCTTAAGTGGCCAGAGACTTTGCTATCTGTGTGTGGTCCTGAAGTTTCAATATCATAACCATGAGTACAAAGTGGAGCAGCATGCAACAAACTAGTGGATGCAATTCCACAGCCAAACTGGGAATCAGGATGCAACCATGCAAGGGTTAACTCATAAATGCGCAGGTTAAAAGAGGAAAAGAGGGGGGGGGGGGGGGAGCGAGGAGTGTCTAAAAATGTAAGTTTAATGTATTTTTTAGACAGAAATAATTTGATATAACTGGGTTACATATGTATATACATAATATAGAAAAACATATATATTAAACAGGGAGAGAGAAGGAGCACAAGAGAGAAGACAGAAATAGTTCATAACGGGGTGCCAGGGTGACTCAGTCGGTTGAACATCTGACTCTGGATTTTGGCCGAGGTCATGATCTCACGGTTAGTGAGTTTGAGCCCCATGCCGGGCTCTGTGCTGGCAGGGCAGAGCCTGACTGGGATTCTCTCTCTCCTTCTCTCTGCCTTTCCCCTACTCACACTCATGTGCTCTCTCTCGCACCCTCTCTCTCTCTCTCAAAATAAATAAACCTTTAAAAATAAATAAGTAAAACCTTTAAAAATTAAAAAAAAAAAAAAAAGAAATTGCTCATAAGGTCTTTGGCCTATAGATTTCTGGTCAAGATCACATACAAATCTGCTGAGCACAGTGTTGACCTGTAAGCCCAGACTCAAGTGGAGGGAAGATCTAGGAAAGAGTTCCCAAGCACAGAGCTTCATCCACTGGAGATGAGACGCGTTACTCAGGCTTGGCCCAGTAGTTCAACCCAGGGCTCACGCAGCCTGCAAGGAGCACCCAGCAGAGGAGGGACCCCAAGTTCACGGCCCAGCCAAACGAGAAGACATGCCCTGCCTCCTCTGTCTTTCCGTTTTCCAAGTAGCACTAGCTTTGGTCTACAATAATTCAGTCTTTTTCAAGCTAGAAATAGAATTTAAGCAGGGGCTCCGCCCTGTCCAGACGAGATATAACGGGAAAAAAAAAGACCTCACAGAAAGAAAAATTATCTACATCCGACTAACTGAAGACACTCATTCCCAGAGTCTAGGGTTTAAATGCTCAAGACAGTCTCTAGATTCTGGGCTGTTTGCATTTATCATTCCTCCAAGTCCCCAAATGCTTCAGGTTAGTGAGGACTGCCGGTTCTCACATTTTTAATAGCTCTCCACTTGAAAAAGTTCTCAGTACACTATATCTAAACAAAAAAAAATAAATCACTTAATGTAAGCAGGTTCATGTTGCAACCTGAAATGCCATTTCCCATCTAATTGCCAAACGCACAAATTTTTACTCTCAGTTGACTGAATAAGTGAAAGAATTGTACTTCGTTACGATTTTTTTTCCTGGCATTTTTTTTTCCTTCTACGGTTTCTTTCACAGAGGCTTCCGCAGCTATAGGTCAGAATAGTTTTCCTGTTCCTATGACAACAGTATAAATAAGTCAACTTTAAAATTCACTCTGGGGGTATGGAGCTGCCACATTTCCAGCTACCCAAGCCCTGTTGGGTGTGTGCACACTCTTCCTTGCAGACAGTGGATCACGGCCATTTAACTGACCTCCCTCCGTTGCGGCCACCATCTTTCTGGCCAGGAAAATCCCACAAGCTTCTGAGAGGCCCCTCTCTAACTGCTGGGACTCCTACACACACATCCTGGAATGGTCTCCTGCACTGAAAGGAAAGGAATGTAGTAAGCCCAATGTTTCACTTCCCCAAAAGCAGAACTGTGATTAGAGGAGCATGGTGGATATATGCCTTTCCAACTCCACCAAGCATCTTCGGTGCCTCCCACTTGCTACACAGCAATGTTACAGAGCAATGATTAAAACCAGGAGCACTGGGGCGCCTGGGTGGCGCAGTCGGTTAAGCGTCCGACTTCAGCCAGGTCACGATCTCGCGGTCCGTGAGTTCGAGCCCTGCGTCAGGCTCTGGGCTGATGGCTCGGAGCCTGGAGCCTGTTTCCGATTCTGTGTCTCCCTCTCTCTCTGCCCCTCCCCCGTTCATGCTCTGTCTCTCTCTGTCCCAAC